>NW_028270169.1:54087198-54347198 GCF_037043375.1 Chiloscyllium plagiosum
CAAAGAGTTAGAGTGACTTTGCCAGAAGTGAGACACTTGTGTCATAAAGAATCATGACTTCTACTCTCCCAGAAGGCAGAAAGTAATAAGACGTTTAAATTACACATTCTCGTCTGACCCATTTTGTATATTTCAAAGTGAAGCTCCATTATGACCAGTAGGTTCATTTCCAAGAATTATTGGTTCTTTATTTTCTATTCCCCCTGTGGATTAGATACTCAGTCAGCATGGTGTCTTTGGAAGACATGTCTTTATTTCATTCTCAGGAGTGTCCATTGGTCCTTCAGGTTGAGCCAGTGAATCTCGGGCTGCAGACAGATATCATCACTGCCCGTTCTCTGTCTGCTCTCCCTTTCACTGATCACACAGCTCAACACAAACAGCCTAGGAGAAAGCTGCAACCCAGCTATGCTGAAATTGTACATTACTGTTCCCAGTCCCTGGAACTGAAGTAGGGTTGTTTGTTTTTCAAACAAATTACACAATGACTTTACTTTATTGTGACTTGAGGCTGCTAATTTTGAAATTAAAACAAAACGCCCAACAAAGCGATTATAATTTAATTGGTTAGCAATTTACTGTAATCCCATTGTCTTGGTGTCAAAAATCTAGCCTCCGTGTTCGAAGTTTGTTGGTTCAAATCCCCACCTCCAGAGACATAGGGGGATGAGGACTATTCTGGATTGACTCTCCAGCGCGGTACAGAGGTCATGCCGCACTGTCAGCGGTGCTGTCTTTGCAGCGAGATATGGAAGGAAATGATTCCATGACACAATGTTGAAGGAGCGCAGGGGAATGGTACTCCCTCTACACTGTGTCCCAACTAATACTCATCCCTCAACTGATACACACACTCACACACACAAACACAGAAATGAATTGGTCATTTATTATATTGTCATTTGAGGGAACGGACTGTGCATAAATTGGCTGTCACGCTTTTATAACTATACTTCAAAAGTATCTCGTGGTCTGTAAAACAGTTCAGGATGTCAGAAGGTGGTGAGAGTCTGTGCGTACAGTAAAGTGTTGACGTTCCTCTCTCTCAATTGTGGGAAAGCTTACCCACTTCATTAAAGCAGGCTGTGCACTATGAGTAATCTATCAGTAACCTGATGGCTACATCACTTCTAAAGGCTGCTTTGACACTCCTGCGTCACGAGAAAGCATTAATAGGTGCCTCTGACCCACTCACTGCATTTGCTGGCTACTGCGGTGTGCCTGAAAGGGTCTGGCAGCTCACCATTTTTTACTGAGCTATCACCAAGGTAAGGAACGGCCTGGTTGTGGTGATCACAGTCAAGAAACTCTCAGTCCCTTTTCAACCAACTGAAGTCACCAGCCAAGCTGAGGAATTTTCTAGAAAAGGGGAATTCCATGCACGTGTTGACTTTATCAAACTTGATTGCGAGCAGATCCTTCCCAACGTTTAGCTGGGTTTCAGGAAGTGTAGGTCCCCAGAGTCTATCGGCAGAGGATGTAGCCATTATTCCCAATGAAATACCAGGCATTTTGTGAAGACAAATAACATCCTTTTTAACTGGAATGTGCCGGCTGTGTGTCAAAAAAAGCACTAAAAGTGCGGCAGTCAGTGTTTTATTAGTAGGAATCTATCATCACTTGTTCCATGAATACAGTTGGAAATCATGTTGGAAATGGGCCTTGTATTTTAGGCAAGGCCTAAAGTTAGGCCTCACATGTAAGTTGGGCATTACTACTGTCTCACTGGTAGTCACTTGGTTATCACCCATGTCCATCTTTGTTTCATAATTCTTTCATGGGATGTGGGCATGAATTGGACCCCAGGAAGATGCCCACAAAAGCCATCAGATTTTTACAGGAATGAAAACAATTCACTTCGATCGTCTGAGAAGGGGTCTACACAGGACTGTTCTAATTCTTCCATGTGATGTGGCTATCGCTGACGAGATATACATTTGCTGCCCATCCTGAATTGCCCTTGAAGGGAGTGGCTTGTCAGACCATTTCAGGGGGCAGTTAAGTGCCAATCACACTCCTGTGGGTTTGGAATCACATGTAGCCTGGACCAGGGAGAGACAGCATATTTGCTTCCCTAAAGCACAGTAGCAAACCAGATTTCTACAACAACAGACAGTGATTATTATGGTCACTATTACTGAGACCAATTCAAATTTTAATCACAAAAGCAGAAATTACAGGCAGGTCTAGCAGCATTTGAGAATGTTTCGAGTCTGGTATTCCTTCCTCAGAACTTGTAGCTTTGGGGAAGGAAGTCTGCTGCCCTTACCCAATCTGGCCTATATGTGACTCCGGACCCACAGCAATTTTGTTGACTCCTAACTGTCCACTGAAATGGCCATAGAGCTCAACAGCAATGAGGGACGGGCAACAATTGCCACTGATGCCCACATCCCATGCAGGAATTATGAAAGTCTGACAGCCAGTTCTGCTGGGAAAGGCCCTCATGACTCATTGCAATTCCATGGAATGTCGCATGTATGCAAAACCATCTGCAAAAGTGCAGTACAATCTCTGAAATTGGAACAGCTTCTTCTGAGGTCATTCCTCATCTGACCTCCTTCCTTCTGGAGGTGAGAGTTAGCTAAACAATGGATCTGCTCACCCAGTGGCGGGGGGGGGGGGGGAGCCGGTGGGGGAGGTGGGTGGGTGGCATAATAACCTTTTTCTGCAAACTACTCCCCCCCCCCCCAAGTCTGTTGGAAAGACTCGCAATGGTCTGTTCCTCCAACCTTTGTTGGCCATGGGCTGGAATTTACCAACAGGCAGTGGGGAGATTGCATATTTCCAGGGAGGGCTTTCACTCGGAGACAGTAAGGAAGTCAGAGTCAATAGATGTGAAGCTGGAAGTGCATAGCAGATCAGACAGCACCCGAGGAGCAGCAAGTCAATGTTTCAGGTCGAAACACTTTGTCAGGACTTTCTCTCGTACTGAAGCAATGAACCCTCCATCCTTGGGCTGTCTGGGTAGTAAAATGGAGCTCACAAGACCAAAATGACAGCAAAAAGATTTCTAACCTCAACAGCGAATAGAATCAACCGCGTAAAACAAATTGAAATTCTGCAACATGGGAATGGGAGGTGACTGCGATAGTACCGGGTGTTGCATTGTGTTTAAACTCAGCGAGGAGGTCGAGTCCGAAATTCAAACTTCAATACATCAGCGTTTGAGGCCACTCCCTGAGATCCAGCATTATCTCCAAGCCAAGGCCTCTGGGCCCCTCAGCCGCATCTGTACAACACAAGCGCTGACGATTAGCTCAAGTGGAATCCCAGGAAAGGGAGGGGAACACTTGCGGGTTGGGTGGGGGGGAAGGGTATGTTCAAGGCGAATCCGCACACTTGGGTTTTGCAAAATGTAATGAAATCCAGTTTCTAAATACTTGTATCCTATGCCCCCCTAAGACCGTGTGAGACAATGTGCTAAATTGCCCATAGTGTTCAGGGATGTATAGGTGCATTAGTCAGAGGACATTTAGAGTAATAGGGTAGGGGAATGGGTCTGTGTGGGTTACTCTTCAGAGGGTCAGTGTGGACTTGTTGGGCCAAATGGCCTATTTCCACACAGTAGGTTTTCTATGATACCTTCTATGATCTACTGGACAACATTTTGCAGTTCAATTTCAACTTCCCTGTGTTTGTTTTTTTGTTTATGAGCCTCTCTTTGGTTGGAAAGCATTGTTCAATTAACGTCACCAAGTTGACTTTTGGAATTGCTGACAGTGCACAACTTGAAGGATTGGAGGTGACATTACTTCAGATCAGGCTGACCATGCAATCTCAGTCACCCAGTCCCGCCCTCTCTCCATACCCCTTGATCCCTTTGGCCACAAGGTCAATGTCCAACTCCCTCTTGAATATATTTAACCATAACCCCGACAGCTTCCTGTGGGAGAGAATTCCACAGGTCCACAACTCTGAGTGAAGGAATTCTTCCTCATCTCGATCCTGAATGGCTTACCCCTTATTATTACACGTGACCCCTAGTTCTGGACTTCCCCAATATTGAGAACAAGGAGTGACCTCACCAAGGCCCTGTATAACTGCAGCAAGACATCCCTACACCTATACTCAAATCCTCCCTCTATGAAGGCCAGCATGCCATTAGCTTTCCTCACTGACTGCTGCCCCTGCATGCCAACCTTCAGCGACTGTTCCACCATGACAGCCAGGTCTCGTTGCACCTCGCCTTTTCCTAAACTGCCACTGTTCAGACAATAATCTGCCTTCCTGTTTTTGTGATCAAAGTGGATATCAGACTCAAAATATTAACTCTGTTTCTTTCTCTCTCTCTGGATACTGGTTGAGCAGCTGAATTTCTCCAACACCCAGTTTGCTAACGGCTCTGAAACAGCCATGAAAAGTATTTTCTAAGCGCAAAATCTTTGCTGTCAGAATAGGAAAACGATGTGGGCAGGACATTTTAAAAATGAGAAAGCAGTAAACCTGCTCAAGCTGAAAGAAGCTGCTCGCTATCATAATTGTGGTGAAATCAGGAACAAATTCCCAGCTATTGATCTGTGTCACTGACTTAAACACAATGAATGACAATCTGGCCAGCGTAATTCAGACAGGAGTGCAGAGCGGGAATGGGAGGGATCAAAAGACAAGGTCAAGCTGGAATTTGTCAAAGCGATAGATTTACGATGAATAGCAACGACAACAGAACTGACCTGTTCTGCAAGTTGAATATGGATATTATCTTGACCCAGCAATGGAGGGACAAGGGGATCAATGACTATCACACACTGTGTGAGATAGTGTGTATTTAAACAAAAGGGAGTCGTGGGGGAAAGAACACTCCTTGGCCAGGTCTGGTTAGTGGGAAGACTTGAACAAAGAGCTTTCTCATAGATGGTGCTGATGGAGACTGCACAGCAGAAGAGCATTTTGAGAATTCGGACATGGCCATTAGGCCACTCTAGTCTCCATGGCAGGTACAGATGACTCCCTACCTGCAGCAGCTTTTACCTTAATGTGCCCTAATGACTGGCATTACCCTGTTATTATCATTACTGCCAAAGAATCAATCCATCAACAGATAGGTGTGTGCAATGGGTTCCATTTTGGCTGATTTAATGTGACATCTTGATAGAAGCCTGAAGACATCAGCACTGAATCATCTCATTTAGAGAGAGGGACAGACGCGCCGTCTCACCCCGAAAGAGACAGACGCGCCGTCTCACCCCGAAAGGGAAAGACGCACCATCTCACCCTGAGAGGAACAGACGCACCGTCTCACCCCAAGAGGGACAGACACGTCATCGCGCCCTGAGAGGGACAGACGCACCGTCTCACCCCGAGAGGGACAGACGCACCATCTCACCCTGAGGGGGACAGACGCACCGTCTCACCCCGAGAGGGACAGACGCACCGTCTCGCCCCGAGAGGGACAGACATGTCGTCTCGCCCCGAGAGTGACAGACGCGCCGTCTCGCCCCGAGAGGGACAGACACGTCGTCTCACCCGGAGAGGGACAGACACGTTGTCTCACCCCGAGAGGGACAGACACGTTGTCTCGCCCCGAGAGGGACAGACGCGCCGTCTCACCCCGAGAGGGACAGACGCGCCGTCTCACCCCGAGAGGGACAGACGCGCCGTCTCACCCCGAGAGGGACAGACGCACCGTCTCGCCCCGAGAGGGACAGACACGTCGTCTCGCCCCGAGAGGGACAGAGGCGCCGTCTCACCCCGAGAGGGACAGACGCACCGTCACTCCCTGAGAGGGACAGACGCGCCGTCACTCCCTGAGAGGGACAGATGCACCGTCTCGCCCCGAGAGGGACAGACACGTCGTCTCGCCCCGAGAGGGACAGACGTGCCGTCTCGCCCCGAGAGGGACAGACGTGCCGTCACTCCCCGAGAGGGACAGACACGTCGTCTCGCCCCGAGAGGGACAGACGCGCCGTCTCGCCCCGAGAGGGACAGACGCACCATCACTCCCTGAGAGGGACAGATGCGCCGTCACTCCCTGAGAGGGACAGACGCGCCGTCTCGCCCCGAGAGGGACAGACGTGCCGTCACTCCCTGAGAGGGACAGACGTGCCTTCACTCCCTGAGAGGGACAGACAAAGACACAAACCATCTCAGTCGTTCCCAGGTAGAAGGTGATCTCACTGTCCTCTTCTTGTTCCCAATGGGAGTTTAGGTCCTTGTCAGCCCCTTACATCATGCCCAACATTGTAAAAATGGGCCTTTATGGACTGGGAGGGCAAATTCCTGGCTAGTCCCTCTTCAGATTGTTCTCGGCCTGACACCATCATTGATGTGATCCTTAATAAGCTCAGTCTGATTGAACATGGTCTAGATTACTGACCAGCCTATAGCCCAGTACTGAGTCTGCCTGTTGTCTTGAGGTAGATTCGCCCAGGAAACTCAAACCCTCATGTCATTGCAATGAAATGGTCTTCTCCACAACAGAATCCTGTGGGACATTATTTGGCAGATGAATTGGAGGAGGCCATTCAACCATCTTCAGCTTACTACACCGGATTGAGATCATAGCTGCTCTGTACCTCCCATCTGTATTCTATATCCCTGGATTCCATAACCAAAACTGATTAATTTTCATGCTAAACATTGTCAGTCCCTATCAGTCACCTTCCAGGAGAAGTCTCCAAAGCTCATGAGATGAAGAAGAGTTTTCAAATTTCGCCCGGCACATTTCTTTTCAGTTGCTATGGAAATAGTTTGCAGGTACTATTGCTTGCCAAGTCAAACTAAAGAGAGACTAACATCAGCCCTTGCGTCTCACAGGGCAGTAGTTCCTCTATTCACAAGCTAAAGTGAATGAAGATAAACATCTAGTGTTAACGTACTGGATAGATTCATTACTAGAAGTAGTTTGTGTTGTGTGACATTGCACCTTTAAGAGACATGCTCCTCATGTCAACACTGTATCATAGCATGTGACCCAAGGACATAACAATCTCATCCTCTGCCAGATCACTGGAGGCACAGTGGCTCTGTAGTTAGCACTGCTACCTCACAGCACTAGGGACCCAGGTTCAATTCCAGCCTTAGGCGACTGTCTGTGTGGAGTTTGCACGTTCTCTGCGTGGGTGTGCTCCGGTTTCCTCCCACAGTCCAAAGATGTGCATGCAGCTGGTTTGGCTGTACTAAATTATCCTTTCGTGTCCAATGGGTATGCAAGCTAGATAGATTAGCCATGAGAAATGCAGAATTACTGCGATGGTGTGGACCACTGTGGATGAAATGAGGTAAAAACAAGGATTGCAAATGCTAGAAACCAGATTCTAGATTAGAGTGGTGTTGGAAAAGCACAGCAGTGGATGAAATGAGTCAAATGGCCTCCTTCCACCTTAGGGATTCTGTGATTCACCTGAAGCATAGCACTCTACTGGTAAGCAGCACACTTATTAACCCAAACTTTCTGTACCTGGGAAATGCATATAGTGCATATACTAAAAAATGTCTGTTAGATTCTTCAATATTACAATACAGTTCCTTATCTTACAGGAGATACAATAAACATGACTCCATCAGGTAAAAGTGTCCTGGTGGAGTAAAACCCACACCATTTTGCTTGGTAACTAATGAAGAATGTGCCCATTGGCCACAATTGTTTTAATTCCCTTCAGATCAGTTGAACAAGATCAGTGACAACATGGCTAACTGTAGTGGAAATCTGACTTTATTGGAAACCTTTTGCAGTGGGAGATTGCTTTGTTTCTGCCAATATTCAGGTTTCTGACATTTGTCAAGTCATTCCCTCCGCCATTGGGCATGTGCAAATGCCCAGACACCAGCTCACTACTGGGCAGCATCCTCACTACTTTACAGAGTATTCCAGGGAACACTGCTGGACAAGGAAATCACTTCTGGCCTTCAGAAAGTGACAGACCTTTAATGATTTCACAATTCGAGCCCCCAGTTAAATCTGTTAAAAAGCTGCAGTTGCCAAGTGGGCCCGTTGTATCCACTCAATTCGGGAAATGTCAGCCCAACAGAGTCCTTCCAGCTCAGGCCTACTCTCACTTCACTCTGCCCCTGAGCCAGCGAGGAACCTTCAAAACCATTGGCCTTTTTCTTTCGGTGCATCAAACAACTTCCACCAACTCTCTCATTCCAATTCATCGTCAATGCCAGGATAATGCACAAGCGAGCATCTTCAGCTAATTCAGACTCGTGCCACCTTTGATTTTTTTTTTTAAAGTCATGAGCTGACTGTCATTAACTCTAACTCGAGATCAGAGGAGGTGTGGCTGAACAGTAGCAGAGTAACATGGAGAAACTAGGATTGTTCCCTCTAACAACAGAGAACACATTACTAAAGGAGGAATTAGGTGGGGAGCTCAAAATGCTGAGGGGCTTTGACAGAGCATCTGCCACAAGGAATCGGGGTGGAGTGTAAGCTTTAACCACCAACAGGTAGGCTTGCCATTGAAGATACTTGGGAAAAATATCCAACCACAGGATGAGGAGAGTTTTTGACAGGCACTAAGTTCTGTTCTGGAATGTTCTACCTGAAGGTGTTGGAAGCAGACTCAGTTGGAACTTTTGAAAGGGAATTGAATAAATACAACTGAATAAGTAATACTGTTTCAAAGAGCTAATAGTGGAGCTGAAAGACCGGCTTAGATGAATCCACAGCTTTCACAACCTTTTAAAGATGTCTATTAAGAATTCATCTGCTTTCTCTCAGGACCAAAGGTAGAGAAAAAAAACAACGTTGGTTTCCATCTTATTCACCAGCCTCTAGCTGGGAACAATCTGCACAGAGCAGCAAAGGTGGGAGGTGAAGAGAGGTCACTCATCAAGGTTTGCATTACAAACACCAACACCTTTGAGGGATTGCATCAAAGTACAGTTTCTGATCTGTACTGATTTAGAAAAGTCAGTTTGTAATTATCCTTCACAGATGGGGTAGTTTTGTGTTACTGGCAAGGAGTTACTAGCAACAAACTACAAGGTCTTTGTAACTTGTGAAACTGAATTCAATAAATCTCACCCAGAAAGATGCCCACAAAAGTCATCAGATTGCTTCAGCAATGAAAGTAATTCACTTCTATCCTCTGAGAATCTTTACCAAGTCTACTCATATCTGCTTTTAATTCCTTCATGGGATGTGGCTATCGCTGTTGAAATCCGCATTTGTTACCATTCCTGAATTGCCTTTGAACTTAGGATCTTTCTCGGGCCATGCCAGGGGGCAGGTAAGAGTCAACCACACATTGCTGTGGGTCTGGAGTCACATGTAGGCCAGACCAGACAAGGAGGAGCAGATTTCCTTTCCTAAAGGATGTTAATGAACCAGATGGGTTTTTAAACATAGAAAAAGATAATTTCAGGCTGTAATTACTAAGACTAGACTTCAATTCCTATTTTTTTATGAATTTGAACTCCAACAGATGCAATGGCGGGATTTGAACCCAAATCATTAGTCTGGGCCTCTGGAATACTGGTCTAGTTTAACATTACCATTATACCACCATTTCCCAAACTACAACACTGTATACTCTTTGTCACCCTACACTAGACCCTGGTGTAAATGAGTGCTAGCCTGCCAGTGTCATCAAAGATGCAGAAATATACTAACCTACTGATGACAAACCAATTTCTTAAACTAAACTGACTCAAGTCCAAAATCCAGCAACTCCAATCCTGTTTGAGAAAGATGATCATTCAACTCTATCCAGTTTTTCAATGGAATGGGTGGGTGAAAACCCACATGTGTAACTCGCTGAGGGGGGTGACCTCAGTGTTAGAGGCACAGCGGAGTCAAAGGGTTGAAATGCAGTCGGAAGATCCCATAGAGAGTGCTCAACCTTTGCATTAAAACAGATGCATTCTGGTTAATCTTGTGCATTTTCACACTTCACAAGTCTTCCCTTTTCAAATTGTAAAGGAAAGGCAAACCACCTGACATTAGGCACCCACAGCAGAGCCCCTTGAGTATCACTTCCTCTTTTGCCCTCTGTACACCATCCCACCACTACACTCTGAGACCGCACACTGAAGATACACGATGTGGAGGCATTTCTTTTTTCAGAGGGAAGTGAATCTGTGGAATTCTTTACCGCAGAGGCCTGTTGAGGCTGGGTCAATAAGTACCGTCCAGGCTGAGATGGACAGATTTCTAATCGGTAAAAGAAAAGGGGGGAAAGGCAGGAAAGTGGAGCTGATGATCATGCGATCAGCCATGGGCCGAATGGCCTACGTCTGCTCCTTTGTCTCATGGGCTCACATTGTTCAATTTTTTCCCATTTTCCTCCTTTATTCCCCCTCTTCTTCTCCACCCTCAACTCAAGGCTTCACTGGTTTCCCCCTCTCCTTTCAATACTGACGCTTTTCCCTCACTTTCCCCCCTCCCAAACATACACACAGTTACCATGGCAACAACCCTCGCCATCGTGGTCCAAATGATTTAATGGTTCCCACAGGTTGCCCACATCACCTGGGAGTCAATATTAGCAGGCCACTCACTTTTCCCGGCCTGGGGAGGTATTGAGACTCTTTCCAAAGCCTTACTCTTGATGTCTGACCTTGCACTCTTCCTTCTGACCACACCCCCCTCCTCCCTTGCACTCTTCCTTCCGTTTCCTCCTCCCCAACCCACCCCCATGCCCTCACTCAGTGCTGCTGCTGTAACTCATGGTGCTCACGGTGTCTACAGGCCACAGCCATTGCTACTAGTGACAGGAGCAGGGCCAAGCAGAACAGGGTCATCTCGGTTCAGCCAGGCCTGACTCCAGTGTCAGGCTGGACCCTTCCAATACTGCCAGCAAGGACACAGCCAGCTCCCTCAGGCTTTCTGCAGAGAAAGGCAATCTGGAACATTATTCCACAGATTAGTAGCAACCAGGTGAATAAAGTCTGAAATTAAAACAAAACTAGCCCCACTATTGTTGTAAAAATGCATTTGCTTCAATGCATTGTAATCAGGAAGGCTAATGAAATATTGGCCTTTATTTCAACAGAATTGGAATATGGGAGTAGGGAAGGCTTACTGCAACTATACAAGGTGCTGGTGAGACTATATCTGGAGCACTGTGAACAGTTTTAGACATAGTTTAATCGGAGGTGGTTGAGAGAAGGCCCTCGGATGTTCCCTGGTATGAAAGGATTGTCTTATGAGCAAAGAATTAGATTCTCTACAGTGTGGAAACAGGCCTTTTGGCCAAACAAGTCCACACCACCCCTCCGAAGAGAAACCCACCCAAACCCATTCCCCCACCCTATATTTACCCCTGACTAACGCACCTAACGCTGTGGGCAATTTAGCATGGCCAATTCACCTGATCTGCACATCTTTTGGATTGTGGGAGGAAACACCCAGAGGAAACCTACACAGACACAGGGAGAATGGGCAAACTCCACACAGACAGGCGGGAATCGAACCCAGGACCCTGGCACTGTGAGGAAGCAGTGCTAACCATTGAGCCACCATGCCGCCCTGGTTGGGATCCTACTCACTGCAGTTTATAAGAATGAGAGCTGATCTCAGTGAAACATTTACGATTTGTAAGGGACTTGACGGGGTAAATGCTGAGAGCAAGTTCCTCCTCATGGGAGAGACTAAGACCAGAGGGGTATAGTCTCTGAATAAAAGGGTGCTAATTTAAGACTGAATTGAAGAGAAATTTCATCTCTCAGAGTGTCTTTGGAACTCCTTGCCACAGAGAGCTGTGGAGGCAGAGTCTTATGTATCTATTTAAAGATAAGATGGATAGATTCTTAATAAAAACTGAGAGAACTGCGGATGATGGAAATCAGAAACACAAACAGAAGTTGTTGGAAAAGCTCAGCAGGTCTCGCAGCATTCGTGAAGAGAAATCAGAGTTAACATTTTGAGTCCAATGACCTTCCCTCAGAACTAAAATTCAACGTAGTTGCAGATAGATTCTTGATCAGTCGGAGATTTGAGGGTTATGGGGGAAAGGGTAGTAAAGTGGATAGAAGGGATGTCAGTTCTGCTGAGCAGCAGAGCAGGCTTGAAGGGCTGAATGGCCTACTCCAGTTCCTATTCCTTATGGTGTTTGAGGGAAGGAAATCTGCCATCTTCACCCGACCTGGTCTATATGTGACTCCAGCCTGCCAGTGATGTGTTTGGTTCTTAACTGCCCTCTGGGCAATAAAGGTTGCCCTCGCCAGTGATGCTAACATCTCAAGAGTGACTAAACAAAAACATATATTCACTCATTCTCATATAGACAAAGCCACTCACACATACACATTACAACAAGTGGTTCTGAGTTACCCGCACATGTCTTTAGATAAGTTTTACTGTAAGAGGTACATTGTGTATACTGATTTCATCACCTCTGGTATTTACAGCAGAATGAGGGGCTTGGGTTGAAATGTGGGTATCTCAATTCTGTATAGAGTGGGAGAAAGGCAGAAAGTAAACAAATGAAACTAATCAAGCTGTTTAGAAATCTAATCATCAGTGTTCAGCTCAACAGTTATATCTTTCAGTTATCGAATTTAATAGACTGCACTCTAATAGTGCTTGACTATCTGCATTAACTCGGCTTCATTCCTTCTCAGCATTGGTACTGCAAGATATCGACAGGCAGACCATTCAAATCTACATAGGTGCTTACCCTTCACCTCAGCAAATAGAGCCTAATTTTATTGGCTCGCCCAAGCTCCTATGCCCCTTTATCCTCTTTCACTTCACTCATCTCAGATCATTTCGTTTGCAGCAATCAAATTGGGTGTCATAGAATGGGTAGCTTGAATTCTTAAAATAACTGACCCTTAGACTGCGTAACACTGACATACACATCCTCAATCGACTGACACCAGCTTGCCTGGAAAGATGCCAACAACAATACTATTTTTACAAAAAGGGGATTCAGCACAGCCGCTGAGCACCTGATTAGTATCAGTATTGCCTGTCATCTCAAGTGAAAATATAAAAGGTACGAGTGTCATTTCCTCGCTATGACAGTCAGTCCCTGTTCCATATACTAACTACCCACAATGCCTCTCCATGACCATATACCATATACCCACAATGCCTCTCCTTAACAATATACCAATTACCCACAATGCCTCTCCATGCTTTCATTGAGTTGTTGAGAAGAAAGTGAGGTCTGCAGATGCTGGAGATCAAAGTTGAAACTTTATTGCTGGAACAGCACAGCAGGTCAGGCAGCATCCAGGGAACAGGAGATTCGACGTTTCGGGCACAGGCCCTTCTTCAGGCCTGTTGTTGAGAGCCAAAGTCCACTATCAATTCACTGGGGTCTTCTGCAAGTCTAGAATGATTGGTGGATCTCCCCGGTGTTGCCAAAGGGTCTGGATTAAGTGATTTTCCCACAAAAAGCACTAGTGATGCAGACACTGCAAAGTTCTTATCGAGTGTTCAGTCCCAGCAAAGACTTCCCTCCCTGTCTCTGGCCTTATTTAGCTTCAAAAAACTCAGAAATCTCCCAACCGTGGCCTCTTGCATGTCTGCTATTTCCATTCCTCCATCATTAACAACCATGCCTTCAGCCACGTCAGTCCCAAATTCTGGAATTTGTTCCCTAAACCTCTCGCTCTCTCGAACTTGCTTTCATCTAAAGACCCATCTCCTTGACCAAGTGCTTAGTCATCCTACATAATGTCCGCTTCTTTGGGCTCAGGGTCAATTTTGTTTTGACTGGTTATGATCCTGTGAGGTGCTTTGGCATGTTTTCCAGTTTTAAAGGTCCTAGACCATTGTAAGTTGTTGTTGGTGTACAGACAGGGACCAGAATCTGCAGGTTCTGGAGCTCATGAAGTTCTGTCCAGCATTGTGGGTAGTTGGTACATTGTCATGGAGAAGCATTGTGGGTATATGGTATATGGTCATGAAGAGGCATTGTGGGTAGTTAGTACTTGCAGAGGTGGATGGTGCACCAGGGCACTTTATAATCTAAAGATCCTATCAAGGTGCCAACTGGAGGCATGATAGAATGGTGATGCTCAAATAAGGAATGCATTGCATCCAAAGACCGAATTGATTTGAGGTGAGGAGTCAACATGAGAATAAACTGCTCATACTTCACCAAATGCCAATCCTCATGGGCTTACCTGGGTTACAAGGGCATCCATGGATAGATTCAGTGCTGCCCTCTGAATGTCAAATCCAGCCAATCATAGTCTAAGATGGCATCAACAGTAAGAACCTGGGGTTAATCCTCCTCATGGCTGGGGGTAAAGTTTAGAAGCTCAGCTGTTGGCCCCATGCCCCTCCATTGGGAATAACTGCCCAAGCCCAAACTGGGATTAAACCTCCAGCCCTTGACACTATGGTGGGTCTCTGCCACCAACAGCGAGGGGAGCACTTTCTTTAACAAAACAATTGGTAAATAATCCTCTCACGCACTGATTGGGTTGTTTCAGCTACAGAAACATTCAAATCTTATCCCTCACGCTCTCATCCAAGAGACAGAGTTTCATTATGAAAGAATTTTAATGACCGTTAGGATACAAATCTAGCTTAGGCCTACGTGGTAAGAAACCTGGGGATAATCAGATCTCCTGGAACAGACTCGATGTGGGTCAGGTTTGGGGTGGGATGAGTCTGCACATTGGAGTTCCATTGAATCTTGGATTCAATGTGTTTTTTTTTCTGTTTATCAATTCACCCCAGCATTAGGTTGCCAACTCTATCTGGGTGTGTCCATCATGTGTGACCTCCACCCCTCACATCACTAGCGATCTAAAATGTCCATTCTCGCAGTAATTCTCACAGTCATTTGCAAAATAAAAATGGCTCTTACTCATCTGATTGGATGATTCTTTGCTGTCAAACTTCCCATCGCCATTATCTCCAATACATTTATAAGTAACTAGCAGAAGTGTTCACAGATAACGACAGAACCATGGGTGTCAATGTCCCATAATTTCTCTCATAGCATTGTTCTTAGGACACAGCGGGTTCCTGTAGATATTTTTCAATTTTTTTTTCCTCAGGCCTCCTTTCGCCAAAACAAACCCATCCTCCAGTCAGGTGGACAACATGCCCCTCAATCTTCCCGGGCATCACTTGACATGTCAACAAACAAAAAAGAGGAGGCCTTTTCCTACCTCTTCCGGCAGAAATGTCCAACCTCCATGCAACTGCGCCCCACAGTGGTCTGGATGTCTCGGAGGTGGGCAGGGGACTGGGGAAATCATGAGCCACATTTGCCCCAACAAGCTTCCATGTTGGGAAGCTAGGAAACAAGATGTGATGATCTGTAATGATCTCTGGGCAGTGCCCACATTAACCTATATGGCACTCTCCTTCCTTTCCCAAACTTTCCCTTTCCTGGCATGAGCTTGGGAATTTTTATAGCGCCTTCCGTGACCTCAGACCTCACAGGTCAATGAGTAGGTTTGAAACGTTAGCCACTACAGCCAATTTGCACACAGCAAGCTCCCATAAATAGCCGTGCAAAAATGACGCAGATAATCTTGTGATATTATTCCAAAAGCATACATTTTCACCTGGGATAACCTCCTGCATTTTCTCTGAGTATTGCCACAGTCTCTCATTTTAACGGCTCATCTGAAAGGCAGCCTGTCAATCAGCAGTGTACCACACTGACAGGTCTACATTCTATTCTCCAGTCTCTGGGACAGGACTCAAAACCACAAACATAAGATCCAACAGCACTTCACCTACTATCAAAACAAAAACCCAAACCTGACATCTGAAGCAGAGACTGATGCCTTGGTTGGAGCTGAACTTCATCAGCCTCCTTAATTTCGGTGTAACAGATAATTACGTTAAGTGTAAAGTTGGCAGATATTCAAAGTCCTGGACCTACGCTTTATGGTGTGAGCTATAAACTCTCTGACAAAGCATCTCCTGCATTCCCTGGGCTGGGGTGGGGAGGGGTGGCAAGCATTACCACTCATTCACTGGGAGTAAAATTTGCATATATGTAGCACCTTTCGTGACCTCACAAATGCCTCACAGCCAATGAAGCGCTGCTAAGGTGTCATCACCCTTATTAGGTGTGACTCACAGTTTGCACTGTCCCAGGCAAGGCAGTGACTAGATTAGATTCCCTACAGTGTGGAAATAGGCCCTTCGGTCCAACAAGTCCACACTGACCCTCCGAAGCGTAACCCACCCAGACCCATTTCCTTCTGACTAATGCACCTAATGAGCAATTTAGCATGGCCAATTCACCTAACCTGCACATGTTTGGACTGTGGGAGGAAATCGGAGCACCCGGAGGAAACCCACGCAGACACAGGGAGAATGTGCAAACTCCACACAGACAGTCACTGGAGGCTGGAATCGAACCTGGGACCCTGGTGCTGTGAGGCAGCAATGCTCACCACTGAGCCACCGTGCCGCCCTGGAAAGGGCCTCCCCATTCCCAAGCTCCTGACCCCCCGATCTTCCTCGCCTGCACGCCCAACCCCTCCTCAGCCCAATCCCCTGCCCCTTGGATACAGCCTTTGTTCTGCCCACACTCCACCTGAATCCCCGTTTCCCGAATCCCCACTTGGTCAGCTCATAGCCCTCGCTATTGCCAGTGGCAACATTGTATTTTCCATAATAACTCCATTTGCACACAGCAACATCCCCACAAACAGCAACCAGACAGTCTGGTTTCAGATTGTTGGTCGAGAGATTTAGAAATTTGGCAGAGATACATTTGAACTCCTTCCAAAAGTGACTTCAGAGTGCAGCATCCCAAGAAGCCACTTCAAATGCACTTATGTCTTTCTTTACTGATGGTTTGTCTGTTTCTGACCGTGTGTTTGCCTGGTGGAAGGGTCCAGATACTGCTCCAAAGGGCAGATTTCTGGCAGGACTGAGCTAACATCAGCCCAGCGTCATTCCACGTGGGGGAAATGGAGTACTGTTGCTGATGCTCCAGCACTGCCCCAGACATCACTGGAATTAAAGACGAACAGTGGTGAGTAAATTCATGCTGGATCTAATACAAACTGTGACTTCAATTGTTTCAGTTTCAGAAATGAGCAAGGGGCAGGTTTGACTAAGCAAGGCAAATGTGGAGGTGGGCGATCAACAACTTACATGACATAGCACCTTTAAAGGACTGAAATGTCACAAGGTGTTTCACCAGTGCACAGTGTCCCAAGGTGACATATCGCAAGGTATTTCACTGGAGGGCAGCATGGTGGCCTCATAGTGTCAGGGACCTGGGTTCAATTCAACCAGCAGGCAAATCTCTGTTTGATGTTTGCACATTCTCCCCGTGTCTGTGTGGTTTCCATCTGGGGTATTCCCACAGTCACAAAGATGTGCTGGTTAGGTGGATTGGCCATCTTAAATTGCCTGCGAGGTGCAGGCTTGGTGTGTTATGCATGGGAGATGCAAACTGACAGGATGGGATACTGTTCAGAGCGTTGGTATGGGCTGAATGGCCTGCTTCCACACCGTAAGAGCTTATATTCTGTGGTGATAAAACAAAATAGTGAGTTTTAGAAAGATATTTTTTAATCAGTAAGGTGATCAAGGGCTATAGGGAAAAGGAAGGAAAGCAGAGATGAGAATTATCGGATCAACTATGATTTCATTGAATGGCAGACATGATGGGCTGAATAGTGTGGCTCTGTTCCATTGGCGTATTGTTTTAAAGTCTGACACTGAACTACCACAAAGGCATTGTGGGTCAGGTGAGCAAAGGCTTGGTCAAAGATGTAAGCTCTGAGGGGTGTCTTAAAGGGAGTGCAGAGATATACAGGGGGTGTTTCAGAGGCTGGAGCCAGGAAGACTGAAGCCTGGGCCAACAATAATGGACTGGTCAAAACTGACAAAGCACAGGAGACTAGGATTAGAGGAGCACAGATATTTCACAGCGCTGTCAGATTGGGGGAGATAGGATGGGGCGAGGTGATGGAAGGGTTTTAAACAAGGGTGAACATTTTAAACTGAAGACTGCTTGACTGGGAACTGATAATAGTTAGCGAGAACAGGGTGAGATGGGGGAATAGGATTTGCTGCTAGTTAACACATGCGAAGCAGACTTCAGAGTGACCTTACAGAAGGTACGGAATACGAGAGAGAAGTCAGGATTTTAATAATCACGTCTGGGGGGTAAATGAGATAATGTGATGAAATCTCCAGCATACCTCACACCAAAGTTCAGATCGTAGAGCGCTACGGAGCGAATCCAGAGAATGTGCAACATGGGGACACACTGTGACAATCTTCCATGTGGGGGAGATAGAAAAAGACAATGTTCAAATTTCTTGATTTTGGACAACAGCAGAAGTTCCAAAATTTGTTTTTGGTAGAGGGATTTCAAGACTAGCAGGCACACTTTTAAGGTGAGAGGCGAGAGATTTAAAAAAAACATGAGGGGCAAATGTTTTACACAGTGTGTGGTTTGCGTGTGGAATGAACTTCCTGAGGAAGTGGTGGATGTGGGTACAATTACAATGTTTAAAAGAGATTTGGATAGGTACATGAATAGGAAAGGTTGGAGGGATATGAGCCAGGTGCAGGCAGGTGGGACTGGTTTATTTTGGGATTGTGTACAGTACGGACTGGTTGGACCAAAGGGTCTGTTTCCGTGCTGTAAGGCTCAATGACTTAGAGGAGAACTTGCGTTTGTATTGTTGCTTTTAAAGTGTAGAGCATCCTAGTTTTGAGAGACAGCAAGCAAGTGCACTGGGGGATGAAGGTCAGATAAAAGAAATGGGCCATCAGCTGGTGTTGGGGTGAGGTGGGGTTGGGGGTGAGGTGGGGTTGGGGGGACGATGTGGGAGGGAAATGGCAGACGGCTAATGGCCTGGCTTCGACATCAAAGTCGGGGACAGACAGTTCAACTCGACCAATTCTTCCTGGCAATTACCCCCTCGCCTTCCCCACAAATTGTCCAAATCTGACACATTTACCCACCCCACCCCCATACCCTTTCCCCAGATGCATTTTGGATGAAAGCTTGAACTCGGGCTCATTTGTGTGCTTCGGGTCCCCAGTTCCAGACACCATCCCAGCTGAAAGTATAGACTCCTAATGACACTATTGCAGCCTTGCCAAAATATTAACGCTCACTAGAACGTTTCACTTGCTCCTGCTTATGGGATCTTACTGCACATGAATCTACTTGCTGTATCCCAACACGACTTTGAGAATGCTTAGCTGGCTGCATTGAGACATCTTACAGCAGGGAGAGGTGCCAGAGAGATACACATCTTTTTTTTTAATGGCTGACTCATTACAGTGATGGAGTCAGGGCTGACTGAGGGATACAGCAGCAGCTAACCACAACAATCATTGTACAGAAGGTGGGGGAGGATTGCTGAAAATTTGTCCACCAAACACAAGGAAAAACGCTTTGAGTGTTTAAAATCTGCAGATAATAACAGACTGTTCCAACAAGGAAGTGAAACAAGCTCTTTCCACTAACCCTCCCCTTCCCTCCAATTACTGCATTGGAAATATCCCATTCCCAATTTTCCAGCCAGTTCCTGCTTCTTGGGACAAAGGAACACACCCTCATTAGCACAAGACAAAACAATCAGCAGGAAATAGGTGACGTACAGAAGCCCCATCTGTAATTGGCTTTCTGAGTATCTATAGCTGAGAGCTCTGTCTCTCATTACAACAAACGGGTGTCTCACCAACCTACTCAATACCCCACAGATCGTGACTGGCTTCTGACCAGAGTCCTTCTTCCTCTCCTTCTTAAGCAGACTGAGGATAATACCTTTCCATTCTGAAGCTGTGCATCCTGAGCTGACTGAACAGCGCAAAGCTGGATCCAGTCACCTTGCCACTGGCGAGGCGGGTGGGAATTGAGGTGGGTGGGATGCTCTGGATTTCACAAGCTGCTTCCACAGTTTGTGCTTGGCGTTGAGGGATTTGAGATGTCGGCTGTACCATTGTCCAGGTCTCGGACACATACAGAAGGGTAGATAACATTGTTTCTCCCCAGACCATGTTCATCAGAATTAATTTCCCCACTGATTAGGATCAATGTCAGAGGAATTAGAATCAATATCCCACTGATCATGATCAATATCACACCAATCAGAACCGATATCCACTGATCACAATCAATATCCCATTGATTATGATTAATGTTACACAGTCTATTTGTTCCACTGTCCATATATTAAAAGGTATGAGATTTCTTCCAGCCCCTGCTCCAGGTTTCCTAATCCTGGTTCAATCCACTGTATGCCTCTGTGCTACATCCTTTCAGTAGTTCATTATTAAAGTCCATTTATTGTTTACCTGTCAGTTGTATCAATCTAGAAGCTGCTTGCTCTGTCTCTACACATCTTCATGCTTTGAGCTGATCAATTTATATTCAATCTCAATCTGCAGTAATCCATAGCCATTTGAGGAGCTGGGCTCCAAACATTGACTCTGCTCAGGCCCCCTAACACCCATCACTGCAACCTAACACTTGCCTTGCTGTCAACAGTTTCTATTTCCGATTTATTTTTAATTGACTTTCCTGCCACGTTTGTCTCTGTATTCCTGTGGTTTTTAGTTTAATTAGAAACATTTTACGCAAAATTTTGTCAAGGTCATTCTGAGAGTTTGTACAAACTAGCTCAAAGAAAGATCTCACTGAACACTAATATTATTGTGAAAATTCATGGAAAAAGGGTCCCTTTCTTTCTCATTTCATGTGGCTGCTTTGTGACATTTCTCTAACCCATCCCAGAAAATATCATTTCCACCTACTATCTGGAACAATCATGAAGCTAATGGATGTTAATTGCTGAAAGTGAGTGATTTAGGCCAGAACATTAAATATTTTCAAAAGGAGTTAGAATCATAGAATCCCTACAGTGTGGAAACTGGCCATTTGGCCCAACAAGTCCACACAACCCTCCGAAGAGCAAACCACCCAGACCCATTCCCCTAACTAATGCACCTAACCTATACATCCTCGAACACTATGGGCAATTTAGCATGGACAATTCACCTAATCTGCACTTCTTTGGACTGTGGGAGGAAACCGGAGCACCCGGAGGAAACCCACGCAGACACAGGGAGAATGTGCAAACTCCACACAGACAGTCACCCAAGGCTGGAATCGAACCCAGGTCCCCAGCGCTGTGAGGCAATGGTGCCAACCACTGAGCCACTGTGCCACCCCAGTTAAATATAGTTCTTCAGGATTAAGGGATCAAAGGATATGGGGACAAATTGGGAACAGGGTACTGAAACAGCCATGATTGTATTGAATGGGGAGCAGGTTCAAAGGCCGAATGGTCTACTCCTGCTCCTGTTTTCTATCCCAAATTGACTTTGAACTAAATGCAGCAAATACTCAAGTTGAAAGGGGAAAGGGTGCAGAGACGTTGGAGGCGGTTAAAATGCTGAACGCAAGCCAAGTGCAGCAAGTTGCAGGGTAATACAATGTTGTTACAGCTTCTCACCTTGAACAGACAAAAGAAGGCCAAATGGCGAGTGTTCAGAACAATATGTTAATGATGGGAAAAAAAGGGTGCTGATTGCTGGCTGCCATGGAAAAAAGACCCATTTCTCCCCTCGCATAAATTGTTGCGATTGTTTGAAGTTTGGCATTTTTGCAATATATCCTGATGAGTGCAAGTCGGTATATTTAGCGACATATTTCTTGAGTAATGAGTACAATCAATTGGATTTTTAATTACCAGCATCCAAATTCTGGTGGACAGCAACGTGGTTGACCTTTAACTGCCTTGGACACTCTGTTCAAGGGCAATTAGGGATGAGCCACAAATTCTGCCTACATTGCATGATGCCAGGGCATTGTAGGGCTGTGCCCACAGTGCCAATTGAAGCTGCTGTCTCATGAAGCTGTCATCTCAGTATCTGTCTTGTCTGCATGTGCTTTTGAGTGAGTGTAAGACAGAGAGAGAGAGAGAGAAAGAGAGAGAGAGAGAGAGAACGCGAGACAGAGAGAGGTGAGGGAGAGGGGGAGAGGGGAAAGGAAAGAGCCTCATTTCACTGTAAATCTGCCTGCACATCACCGCAGAAGATGGACAAGGGTGAATCAGCAATAATCTCGACTTCCACTGTGAGAGTAAGGAGAGAGATAGACATGTGCCTTACATATATGCCTGATAAATGGATTGTCACAGCCCTGAACTACACTCACACCTCTGTGTAGAGTATAATTTGGCTCAATAAAAAAGCTACAGTACTACAATAGAAAGGGATTGACTGAATCACAGAAACTGGGAGCTCACTAAACATTAAGCCAATACTGCAGCTTATTTCCATAATGGGGCAAGTTTCACACCCTCTCCCATTTTCTCACCATGTTACCCTTATGGTTGTTGTCTAAACCAGAGATAAATATCATCAAAACAATACAACATTAACCTTTTGCACCGATAAAGCCAAACCAAGTTCCCATCATGCTTTCGACATTAGCACGTTATGAGGCATGAAAACCTATTGAAAGGCTACAGGAGGAGAGCTCCAACCCAGCTACAGGGACTCAAAGCTGATGTTGGTCCATGGTGGAGACTTGCACAATTTGCATCTCCAGCTGGAGTTGGTTTGATTATGGGCAGGAAATCCATCCAGGTCAAAATCTCAGCCCCCTCCGCACCCCCCCATCCCCAAGTGCTCCCTCATTAAACCAACTAGTGGAGAACAACCAAAATTTAACAACACCATCAGAGATTGCTGGAGAAACTCAGCAGGTCTGGTAGCATCAGAAAGCAGAGTCGACACTTCAGAACCAAAATTACAGGTGGCTTTTGTCAGATTACAAGGTAGAAAGCTGAGAATCATTCACAATGTTCAAAGATGCCATATCAAGGCAAGTTGTTGTTGTACGGTGCCTGTCATGACTTCAGGATTTTCCAAAACCCTCTTTATGGAGGTGAGCAGAGTCATGTTGTCTTTGACCAACTTGCTCATATCACAACGCCCACATCTTTCCTGATTGGTCGATCCAGTTCCTGCTGCGGCCTCCATTGGTGACCTTACATGACCCATGGGGGCAATTGCAGAATTGGAGCATATAATGGTGACAGCACAGGAAGAGGCTATTCATCCCATGGTGTTTGTACAGGCCCTCTGTCAGAGCTGCACAGCCAGTTCCAGACCCCACACAAGTCACTTCGGTACAGGATGTTGGCCATTCTGCCCCTCGAGCCTGTTCCATCATTCAGTGAGATCCTGGCTGATCTGTGGCTGAACTCCACATACCTACCTTTGGACAATATCGCTTAATACCTTTGCTGAACAAACATTTACCAATCTCAGAGCTAAGATTAACAACAGCATCCAGCATCCACTGCTGTATGTGGAGGAGAGTTCCAAACCCCTTTGTGCGTAGAATTGCTTCCTCACATCTCTTCCAAACACTTTGACGTTAATTTTTAGACCCTGTCCCTTAGCTCTAGAAACGTACCTTCAGTTAATTATCCAATGCCCTTTAAAAAACCCACGATGAGTGGACCTATCTTCCCCACACTCACCGGCAGTGATCAACCCCAGCGCATTGCAGGGCTGAATAAAACAAAACCTCTTGTACTGGATTGGAATTAGTGCATAGACTGAAGCAGCAACTGCGCTGACCAGCCGCTGCAGTGCAATGTTCAATCAGCGATTATGTGTAAAATGAAATGCTCCCCCAACACCAAATTGAGTTGCAAATCCAGTGGGAGTCTGCAAAGGATCTGATCAGCAATTCTACAAACAGATGTATCGTTCAGTCTCTGAACTACTCACCAGCTAAACAGCAGTGTGGTTGCGGCTGCATGCATGAGCTTTTATTTAAAATTCAAACCGATGTATTCGTATATAAAACACTGGCAGGGGGTTTCAGACAGCTGCTGTCAAAAGTTCCGTCCAGTTTGCAATCATTCAGTTAGCTGCCAGGACAGAACCTCAGAAGCAAAGCCACTGTATTCGGCGAAATTACTCATGCTGTCACACTGAATATATAGAGTCATACAACACAGAAACAGACCCCTTTGGTTCATCTCATCCATACCCCCAAGTCTCCCATCTGGAGCCAAATTCAAAAACCAGACTGTCACATCCATCAGTCCTCAGCTCAATCCATCCAGGGAACGTGTCACAGTGGTTCAGTGGTTTGTACTAATGCCTCACAGTGCCAGGGACCCAACCTCGGGCGACTGTCTTATGTAGAGTTTGCACATTCTCCCCGTGTCGGCATGGATTTCCTCCCACAATCCAAAGCTGTGCAAGTCAGGTGAATTGACCATGCTAAATTGCCCATCATGTTAAGGGATGTGTTGGTTAGGTGCATTAGTCAGGGGAAATGTAAAGTAATCGGGTAGGGGAATGTGTCTGGTTGGGATACTCTTCAAAGGGTCAGTGTGGACTTGTTGGGCCAAATGGCCTGTTTCCACACTAGGGATTCTATGATCTATGATGAAAACATGGCCAACTTAGCTTTGGTGAAGTGACTGCCCTAATACAGGGTATTACTCACCAGCTGTGCTTCACTTTCACGGAATGGCCGCTTCGAGCATTAATCGGGGGAGATGTCCCTCCTCCCCCTCCCAGTGAGATTATGGTTTGGCCTCTCTTGACTCAGGTAGACTGTGATTAGCATGCCAGGGCTGGGCATGTTGTGTTCCTACTCACTCCCTATGCCTCCTCCCACTCTGAGCTTATTCTTGTCAACACATCCAACACAACCCAACCACAACCTTACCCCTTTTCCTTACCCCGAGTCCTCTTCCCCAAAAGCAGGTCTGACCCACAGTGCTGTGACCTCCACCACCAGCAGAGCAAGACACCAGCCCAGCTTCGAACCCCGTTCTGTTGGCCACGAACTATCTACACTGGCAGGGCAAGTGAGCACTCCTCCCCAAGATGTCCATGTAGCTGCAGAACATGCATATCGTAGCTGGAGCTATACATAATAATAGTGGAGGATCCAATCTTTTCTCCTCTCATGGCTGACCAGGAATCTTCCACTGCCTGCCATAGGCAAATGTGAGAGTGATTTACTGAGCAATAATCTACCTGTTTTGCCACATTATGAATGGTTGCCAAGTGCTGGAGTGGCACTTCATAGAATCCCTACAGTGTGGGAACTATTCGGCCCATCAAGTCCACACCGATGCTCTGAAGAGCATCCCACCCAGACTCACTGTAGCTCTGTAACCCACCTAGCCTGCACACTATGGACAATTTAGCATGGCCAATCCACCTGACCTGTATATCTTTGGACTGTGAGAGGAAACTGAAGCACTCGGAGGAAACCCACGCAGACACTGGGAGAATGTGCAAACACCACACAGTCAGTCGCCCGAGGCTGGAATTGAACCTGGATCCCTGGTGCTGTGAGTTGGCTGTGATAACTACTGAGGCACCGTGCCATCCTAAGACTTAAACCCAGAGCTTTGAGCTCAGAATTGTGCCAGAGGTCCTCCTTTCTCTATGAAGCTAACATGAGGCCAGAAACAAAGAACTCCTGCTGTTAGTGGTTAACTTTCAGCTTAAATAAACATTGCAGCATTCTCTCCCTTAACCACACCCTGCAGGAAGGTAGTTTGGAACTCCCCATTCCCAATTCCTTCTCCCTACGGCTGTATCAAGGCTACATTTGTCTCTATCAATCCATTCAAAAGTGCTTCAATAAGAAATCAGGAATTTAGCAATTTTTCAACCCCTCCATTATAATCAAATTTTACAACCCCTCCATTATAATCAACTTATAATCAAGCTTCATTGTGCCAATCCAACATGGCTGCCCCGCGTGCACTCTGTGCGAATAGGATTGGCCTGTGGTAAATTTAGGTTTCCATTACAAGCTTTTGAACCTGATTAGTTTGTTATGCAGAGTGGAAAAGTGTGGTGCTGGAAAAGCACAGCTAATCAGGCAGTATCTGAGGAGCAGAAGACTCAATGTTTTAAGCAAAAGCTCTTAATCAGGAATTCCCCATGAAGAGCCTATATTTGAAACGTTGACTCTCTGCTCCTTGGATGCTGCCTGACCGGCTTTGCTTTTCCAGCACAACATTTGTCGACTCTGATCTCCAGCATCTGCAGTCCTCACTTTCTCCTAGTTTGTTATGCAGGCATATAATGGGCAGTTCCAAACTCACAGTGCTTGTAAAGATTCGGAGCACTGCTTACTGGGTATTAATCACCTTTTCTGAATACATTCTTTTTCAAGCAGAGGGGGAAGCTGTTTGGAAATGATTTAAGAAACTAGCAGGTTATATACTCTGAATCTGAAAGAACACATCATCAAGTGGCTGACAATGCTGTACCCTCAATCTTACCCAAACAGTAATAGAATTCCACAAGTTTGTTTCTTAATTTGAGGCATTTTTTGTTTCCAAGCAAAAACTGAAATGTTGTTCAACCGTGACAGTGCTTTGCAGGTACATTGATAGAAGATGTGATCACCACAGCCTTCCCCTGTTGAAGAAAATCCTTCCATCCCAAATTGTGCACACATTTGACCTCCATCCTCTCCTGCTCACCCCTCCACAGCTGATAGTTTGAGATAGGAAACACAAATCATGCCCAGCCTGAATTGATACCACGTTGGAAACTTGGGTATGAGGGGGAACGGGGCAGATTTTTCTCTGAAGAGCTACCTGCAGTGTCTGGGGAGTCTGTCAGTATTCCAGTATCTGAGAAATTGGAATCCATTTCTCTAAATTCCAGGGTCAAAACACAATTGTTAACTTTTGCTTCCCCGCCCCATGTCTGTATTAAAGTCCAGTTTCCACATTACAAAATCACTGTCCCTGCCTTTCACTTCCTCCTCTATAATTCTTTCACACAGACACTGAGCTGGTGATGCTAAGTCCCAGTGCATGGACATTTGCATTAAAATGATTTAGATGTGCACTGCAGCTGCTATTTAGCATAAAGGGCTAATTCTCTCCTTTTCTTTCAAAGAACAGAAAGGAGCAGGTCTGTTCTAAACCTTTCACTGCAAACCTACTTTCAATCTGATAACATCCAGGGAAATGATCTTAGCGCTGCTCCCCGTAGATAAGATAATATTATCTTTTCATTAGAATTCGAATTTCTCCCACTCTGCCTGATTGGAATGTTGATTTTTCCTTTTTAAATGAATGTTGATTCTGGGAATGTCTCGCATTATCCACACAATCCAAAAATCAGGGATGGGGGAGTGGTACATGGGAGCGAAACTTCGGGAGTGGGGGGGGAAAGGAAGCTGCAAATAGGTAGGAGGAAGGGCAGGTGATGGAGAGGAGACAGAGAAGGGGAAGAAGGAGACGGAAGAGGAGGTGTAGATGAAGACAGAGATGAGGAAGGAGGTAGTGAAGGCAAAAGGAAAGGGGGAAGGGGAAAGCTATGGAGACAGAGAAGTGGAGAGAGACAGAGGTGAAGGCAGATAAGGTGAAGAAGACAGAGAGAGAGAAGGAGGAGACAGAGAAAGGAAAGGTGACAGAGAGAGAGAAGGAGACAGGGAAAGAGACGGAGACTGAGATGGAGAAGGGGAAGGAGACTTAGACGGAGATGGGGAAGGAGAAGGAGATGGAGTCGGGGAAAGGTGTTGAGTCCAGGAGTCCAAGTTGTGAAATGTAAGAGGAAGCTATCTAGAGTATGATGTTCCTCCAAATAATGAGTAGGAATTGAGAGAGCTCAGAGAGAAAATTCTGCAGTACAACACACTCTTTAAGATGGTGTTAGCTGTCACCATCATGAGATCCGCAACCTAGTGACAGAACCCCCTATCAAACAGCTGTCACCCTGCTAGATCAAACATCTGATCTCCTGGCACTACAGTTTCCACTTCCACAATGTTACTCATAAGGAAGTCCGGTCCCTGTTTATAAACAGTTGGTTTCAGTGTATCGTAAAGTGCTTATCGATCACAGGGCTCAGCTACTCACTGCTGGGCAATTGGATAGCCAAGGCCAGAACTCTGTAGGTGTTACCCTGATGTTGTCAAAACTAAAGGTTAGCGGCTGGTCACTAACCTGTAGGCAACAATCCGGATTTACTGTCGCTGACCCCAAAGTGTCTCTGAATGTCCGCCAGTACACCTGAGGAGAATTAAGAGTGGGAATTAGATCAAAGACAGAGAAGATAAGTAATAGAAACCGATTAATACATCTAACTCATTTCTCTGAATCATTAATGATAATAAATTCAGGCTTTGGAAGAATACACAGTCACAGTTGATTGACTCACTGGTACAAAAGGGTTTTGCTCGTTATGAAGAGATCAAGGATTTCGATCATACTCAAGGATGAAGTGGCTGTGGTTCAAAAAAGGGGCTGCGTCTGTGATTAATCATTGGAGCTGAGCTGCCGTTCAGGTCTAGAGTTGGCACAGTCCCACCAGCAATCACTGACAATTGCTGTGCTGAGAGTCAACATGTTTCACCTCCTCAGCTTTGAGTGCAGCAAGCAACGCTGAGTTGTTTGAACAATGGGAAGTGTAGTGCTTGCTCGTGAATCCACTGCAAAATATTCTCACTCATCAGGTAGATTTCAATGACTGACTTTCCACTGTATCAGCGCAGCAGGTCAGGCAACATCCAGGGAACAGGAGAATCGACGTTTCGGGCATAAGCCCTTCTTCAGGAATGATAATAAATGGGCTTATGCCCGAAACGTCGATTCTCCTGTTCCCTGGATGCTGCCTGACCTGCTGCGCTTTTCCAGCAACACATTTTCAGCTCTGATCTCCAGCATCTGCAGACCTCACTTTTTCCACTGTATCAGACAATGATCTTGTCCCATTAGTGGGGTGGATAGAATGAATATCCCAGGTCTTTGTCCCAGGGTGGGGGAGTCCAAAACCAGAGGGCATAGGTTTAAGGTGAGAGGGGAAAGATTTAAAAGGGACCTATGGGGCAGCTTTTCCAAGCCGAGGATGGTGTGTGAATGGAATGAGCTGCCAGAGGAAGTGATGGAATTACAACATTTAAAAGGTATCGGGATAGGGCTATGAATAGGAAGGATTTAGAGGGATATGGGCCAAATGCTGGCAAATGGGGCTAAGTTAATTTAGGATATCTGGCATGGATCAGTAGGACGGAAGGGTATAACATCTCTGTCCAGCCCTGTCAGTTGGCTTTAATTGTAAATGTTAGTCAGAATGCAAACAAATTGTATTTGGCATGACCACAGCTCCTGCACAAACTTCAGAAACAGTATTGAACCGTCAAGAGGTGGAGAATTAATAAAAGGAATCCTGACAGAGCAAATGCATAATTAATATATTTTATCAATTATAAATGGCTAGCAATTACTTTGTAAGGGAACAATGGAATCAATGGATTTCTTTAAAGAATCTGAATTTTCTGCTTAGCATTTTGTAATGTTTTCCTTCAAAACATTCTCCTCCAACTTGCAAAGTAGCTATAGCTTCACCATCTTGAGCAATTTTTAAGTTTAATTTTCAGCTCCCCTAGGTTCCTCTAAGCTGACACAGTCTCAGATTAAGAAACAGCACTGTGTGCTGTTCACAAGTGGCCCTGGAGCAACTCACCAATGCATTTTAGTCAATATCTCCCCCTGCCTGGGAGCAAGACAACTCAGGCAAAACACGGGAATATCAACACCTCCAAGTTCTCCTTGAACTCATGCACCATCCCAATTTGGAACTAAATTTCACCATTCCTTCTTTTTTGTGCTAAGGTTTTGCAGCTCCTTCCAAACAGCACAACAAGAATGCCTTAACACATTGGACCAGGAGGCTAATGTTTAGACCCTTGAGCCCCTTCTGCTGTTCAATGAAATCCTGGCTGATTTGCAATCTAACTCCACATCCCCAATCCCATATCCCTTAAGAATACTGTTTAACAAAAATCTACCAATATATGACTTCAGTTTGAATAAAGAGCAAAACTGAAATCTGAAATCTAAACAGAGAATGCTGGAGAAACTCAGCAGGTCTGGCAGAATCTGTGGAGAGAGAAACATAGTTAACGTTTCGATTCCATTGTAACTCTTTTTCAGAAACTGACAACGGCCTTGCAATCATCATTTGCTATCTCTAATACTCTTTGGACAAAGGAGTGCTCTTTAATTTCACTCCTGACAGGTCTGGCTCTAATCTTTAGACAGTTCCTCAAATCTCCAGACTCACCACTTAGTGGAAACATCTTGAAGACTTCCTGGGAATACAACCCATAATTGTGATGTCCCTTTGGAATTTCACAGTGGTCCATTCTGTTAAATCTACACTGTGTCCACTATCCTTACCACCATGTGGTGTCCAGAACAATCTCCAAGTGTCGTTGTAAAGTTACAGCCCAACGTTTCCTCCACTGTGTTCTAGTCCTCTAGGCATAAAGGCCAGAATTCCATGTGGCTTTTTGACTTGAATAGGAAAAGTTTAGAGGGATATATGCGAACCGCAAACAAATGGGAATAGTTCTGTTTTGGAGATCTGGTCGGCATGGGCAGTAAAGGGTCTGTTCCATGCTGTCTGTCTCCATTACTTTTCGTCAGCCAATTCATGACACTGTAATGATCTGTGTACCTGGATCCCAAGTCTCTTTACAACTCGGTTTCAACCTTTGGATCACTATTTGAAGGGTTAATGTGCTGTAACACTTCTGTGGTTCAGAATGGACCCAGGTCTATCCTTGTTAGATCCGAAATGGATGGCCTCACATGTATCTATACATTACAATATATTTGCCACTGGTTTTCCCATTGATTTAACCTACAAATACTTCTTTGAGGAGAAAGTGAGGTCTGCAGATGCTGGAGATCAGAGATGGAAATGTGTTGCTGGAAAAGCGCAGCAGGTCAGGCAGCATCTAGGGAACAGGAGAATCGACGTTTCGGGCATTAGCCCTTCTTCAGGAATGAGGAAAGTTGGTCCAGCAGGCTAAGATAAAAGATAGGGGGGAGGGACTTGGGGGAGGGGCGTCGGAAATGTGATAGGTGGAAAGAGGTCAAGGTGAGGGTGATAGGTCAGACTGGGGTGGGGGCGGAGAGGTCGGGAAGAAGATTGCAGCCTGTCTCAGTCAAATCCATCAAATTCAGCACCGCCTTCCTAACCTGCAATCTTCTTCCCGACCTCTCCGCCCCCACCCCAGTCTGACCTATCACCCTCACCTTGACCTTTTTCCACCTATCACATTTCCGACGCCCCTCCCCCAAGTCCCTCCTCCCTATCTTTTATCTTAGCCTGCTGGACCAACTTTCCTCATTCCTGAAGAAGGGCTAATGCCCGAAACGTCGATTCTCCTGTTCCCTAGATGCTGCCTGACCTGCTGCGCTTTTCCAGCAACACATTTCCATCTCTACAAATACTTCTTCACAACTTTATGCTTCTACTCAAGCTGCTTACAATGCTGTAAAGTTGTGCGTGCGCCTTTCAATTTCAATGTGGAAGACATTAATAAATGTGGTGAATCACGAGACACCAACACAGGTCCTATGGGAGACCACTGGCTGGACTCTGACAGACAAAGCCCACAAATATGTGCAATGTTTGGTTTAAACTATGTGGATGCATACTCCTGTGGCAATGGGGTATATTAGTGATACTAATCCAGATTAGTCCCCACCATTACAGATGGTGAAATATGACCTCAGTAAAGACCTGGAATTCAAAGCTAGCCAAATGGTAACCATTGTCAATTGTTAGGAAAGACCCATCTGGTTCACTAATGTCCTTCAGGGAAGGAGATGGACCATTCTTACAAGGTCTGGCCTCCATGTGACTCCAAACGCGTAGTAACATGGTTGACTCAACTATCATCCGAAATGGCCCAGCAAGCCACTCAGTTAAAGGGACAATCAGGGATGGGCAATAAATGCTGGCTCAGCCACCTCTAATGGGTGAAAAAAGTCAAAATTGGGACCGTACTGCACAAGAAACAAACAGATTGTGCACCAGCAAAAGCCCCTGGACAATGGTAACCATTGTTGATTATTGGGAAAAAAAAACCATCTGGTTCACTAATGCCCTTTAGGCAAGGAAACCTCCATCTTTACCTGGTCTGGCCTACATGTGACCCCAGACCCACAGCAATGTGGTTGACTCTTAACTGCCCTCTGGGCAATAAATGCTGACCTAACCAGAGATGCCCTCATCCCATGAATGTTTTAGAAAATGCACAAGTGCATGGCCACACATCCATCTTAAAAGGGATCATATAAAGAAACAAATGCCACAGCCAGAGGAAAATTAGTGGGAACTGTAATTTTGTGGTCAAACGAGGTTCCCTCATAGTCACAGTTCTGTAGCTGAAAAGTGCCACTTACACAAGAATCTGTGTAAGGAAGTGTGGCTTGAAAAGGAGAGCCAATAAAAATAAAAATCTGTTGACAGGAAATATCTTTGGAGCTTTCGAGCTGCGCTTCTAAATCTGGACAAATCAGCACTTCTGCTGATTTGCGAAAGGGAAATTTGAGTGTGTTTATTGAGACTATCTGATCAAGTTGACACTGCAATGTTGCACCTCCCAATACAATGGGACTGTCACTCACAGTGGGATTGTCTTGTGAGCATGTCCCCTCCTGTTATAATTGACTTTTAATGTGCAATTCCGTGTCATACATCAAATCAGACAGGCACACTCAGAGAAAACATTTACCTCTCTCTCAGAGAGCGGCTTTCCTAATGTTTAAAATAGAGGACACAGCTTTAAAATAATTGGCAAGAGGTGAAGGGAACTTATTTTTTTTAACACAAAGAGTTACAACAGACATAATGCTACCTCTCCAAAAAAAATTGAATAAATTTGTGAAAAGAAAACCACTCTGGAGGTTACAAGGAAAGAGCACAGGACAGGAACTAAACAGATAGTTCTGATAAGAGGGGCCAAATGACCTCCTTCTGTTTGGAAAGATTGGGTAAGTTGAGGAACTTCAGCGCTGAGAAATTGTACAATTTCTCCTTTTAGACACTACTCTCAATAGCATGCAGTTCGTGTGAGTGTATAAAAATCATTCCTCTCTAACCCCAAAACCAATAGGCCTTTTAAAATTTCTGTCAATCTTCCCTAACCCCCCACTTCTCAAACCACAACCAAGCTCCTTATTAGCCTCAGCCTCTTCACTCCCAAAGCACTTGGAAAGAGGTTGGTGATGTATATTAGGAGAAAGTGAGGACTGCAGATGTTGGAGATCAGAGCTGAAAAATGCGTTGCTGGAAAAGTGCAGCAGGTCAGGCAGCATCCAAGGAGCAGGGGAATCGACGTTTCGGGCATAAGCCCTTCTTCAGGAATGAAGTATGGAGTGAAGTTCAGGAGTGATGTATGTTAGATCAGGAGTATTTTGAGATTATGGCTCTCTGCAGACTAAAAGCTGACCGCAAAGGTGGTATTAATGAATATGCGAACCCTGTGCTCAGACCTCCCACACACTTTAACTCCAGTAAAAAAAGACAGAATAATGGAGAAAACATGGACTCCTTACTGATGGATAAGTAGCACAGCTTATTGTGCTGTGGTTTGTTTTATGATGAATACTTGAGTAAACATTCTTTGAGTCTGGTTTTTCATGTGGTTTTGCGGATGTTTGTGGTTTTAATGAATTGGATGGAGGTGGGAAGGGTTGGGTTGGGGAAGTTGGCATGTGAAGCAGCGGGTAGCTCCTGCCTCTAAGCCAGACGTTCTGGGTTCAACTCCCACACTGGGACTCAATGGGAAGTGCATTTGTAATGTTGTCAAACTGTATGTGACCAAACAAATAAATATGGTCAGATTGTCACTCTGTAAATCCTTCTAATTAAGGGGAAAGATCCTTCTGCTCAGCCAGAACCAGGAAGCAACAAAGGGTTCCATGCATAAACTCTTTCCACAGGCTGAAGGGCTTTTGCCTGAAGCGCGATTTTCCTGCTCCTCGGATGCTGCTTGGCCTGCTGTGCTTTTCCAGCACCACTCTAATCTTGTCAGTAGTAAGTGCCCTCTTTCTTTCAAGGGACTGATGAGGAGGCGTGTGAAGGACATCAAATATTAACACTGACTAAAATGTCATCTCTTCTATGGCCCGAAGTGAGATAAGACTTTTATCACAGTGGAATGACACTCGCTTGAGACCTAGAAATAAGAGGATGGAGCTAACTCGATGTGCCACACAATGAACACGTCAAGCTGAGTCAGTGATTTTGCCCAAGAGAAAATGTTGCCACAGAAACTGGGTCAGGAAAGTGCGAGTAATTAAAGAGCAATTCCTACTGCATTTCCAGGGTACCATGCGTGACAATGATGCTTCAGTGGTTAGCACTGCTGCCTCACAACACCAGGGACCTGGGTTTGATTTCAGCTGAGGATGTTTGCCTGTGTGGAATTTGCACATTTTCCCCAGTCCAAAGACATGCAGGGTTAGGTGGGTTAACCAGGGTTACAGGGATAGGGTACAAAGCTCTTTGGATCAGTACAGACTTGATGGGCCAAATGGCCTCTTACCTCACTGTGGGGATTCTGTAAAAATCAATTGCATTTACTGGCAGTCTCACAACCTCAGGACATCCCCATATACTTTACTTTGTACAGTGTAGTCATTGTAATAGAAGGAATCACAGAATCCCACCTAGACCCATCCCTGTATTTCCCATGTCTAATCCACTTAATCTACACTTCTTTGGACTGTGGGAGGAAACCCACACAGACACAGGGAGAATGTGCAAATTCCACACAGACAGTCTGTCTGAGGGTGGAATCGAACCCAGGTCCCTGCCGCAATGAGATCGCAATGCTAACTACTGCGCCATCGCGTCACCCCTATGGTGATTGTCCCTGTGCTGGAATGGGACTGTGACATTTGACAAACAGCTGATCAAATTGATCACCTCACCTCTCACCAGTGCTTTTGGATGGGTTCTGGCATTTTGTAGGAACTTCAGAGCTCCCTCCCTTATAAACAGCATCCTGAAAGAATCCCAAACTCCCAGGAGATGCAGAACCCTACACCATCTTTTATCTTCACTGCCGACAGTGAAGAGCTGTTCTAACATGATCATACCTTGCATTTTAAGTGAGATTTCCAGTCAATTGAAGTTCTGTGCACTAAAGGGCCTCAATAGGTATTCTGTTCCAACGAGTAAATAGTTCTCAGGGAATTATAGGGGTTGGAATTCCTTAATACCAATAACGGGAAAGCTATGATCACAAGATTCCAGTAAAACTACCAATTAAGAGGCTTACTGTAAAACTCTTGGCCACGCGAGGTCCTTTTGTTCAAAGTTTCCCTTCAGCTTTGTCTCAACTGAATAAAAGGAATGGGGTGGACCTTTTTGTCAGGGCCTTTGGACAAATGCTGCAGACACAGACTGGGGCTCAAACAAACCCTGCCCAGCAACCAGGAGGAGCAGTAAGAAAGGGCTGGTCACCTCCTTTTGTCTTAATCAGCAGTCAGCAGCAAGCAGAGCTGGGAGAGGGAAACTCCAAAGGAACCATTGGGGGATGTCAGTGACGGGAAACATCCTTGACTAAGGGGAGGGGAGTAGGCAGGATTCTGCAGCTGCATGTGCCCATTGGCAACATCCGTGTGTGCTGCATGTTGGATAACACGGAAACATTTACTTAATATATTGGCAGATAAATTAATTCCTGAGGGAATCACACAGAATGATATTAACACACCTTCTTAATGTCTGGTAATGTATGTAATAAAAAAAGGGTTGCGAGCTTTCATACTAATGTGGATAACCCATCCATTTACACCTACTGTCATAGAAAGAGGTGGTAGTGCACTAACATGTCACTGGATTAGTAATCCTGAACCTCAGGGATGATGGGTTCAAATCCTACTGTGGCAGATGATGGAATTTCAGTTCAATACAAATAGAAAAGCTCGCATAACCTGAACCATTGTTGGAAAAACACACCCTGGTTCACTAATGCCCTTTAGGGAAGGAAATTAGCCATCCTTACCTGGTCTGGCTTACATGTGACTCCAGACCCACAGCAATGTGGTTGAATTGGAAATTATCTAACAAGCCACTCAGTTGTGTCTGAGATTGGATAGACTGCATATAACAAGGAGGTCAAGAACTTGCAGGTACCACCTGCAAGTTCCCCTCTAAGCCACTCACCATCCTGCCTCAGAAAAGTATTTATGTTTTCCAGTATCATTGGGTCAGAATTCCTTCCTTAATGGCAATATGGGTCAACCTACGGGACATGGACTGCACTGGTTCAAGAAGGCAGCTCACCACCACCTTCTCAAGGGGCAACTAGGGATGGGCAATAAATGCTGTTCCAGTTAGAAATGTCCCTGTTTTCAAATGTCTTCGGTTACATTCATTTCTAATCATTGAATATTCAGGAGTGTCAGTAAGATGTATCATACAACGTCGCCAACTCTGGTTTTGACATTGTCTTGGAGGTTTCACCACATGGCCTTCCACTCTCAACTGCCTCACCTCAGTGCATTGGTCAGTTGATATGTCCATTATCACAATACTCTGCCATCCCATGTCCCACAGAGTGGATCCTGAATGATCAAAGCCTGTTTCTATCTTCCACCTTCCCCCCTCACCCCCCCAACATTGGTTTCCATTCAAGTTCCAAAACATTATCTCCTAGCAATAGAGTGCTCAGCACAGCAAGAAAAGTCGTGATCTCTTGAAGACAGAGCAGGTATGATGTGAAGTACAGAAGGCTCAATACAAGGAAGTTTTGAGAAACTCACGCTGTGGCAGTAGGAGGTGCTATACTGAGTTACAATGTAGAGGAACATTGCTGAGAGTGAATAATCCAGAGCTTTATTTCATCTCTAAATCTTTACTCTCATTGTCCCTGTAAATCAGTAAATCCCTGCAACAGGTGACCAAAAATAGAAGTGTTTAATTCCTCACCTTGCAGAGTCTAAAAATTCAACCCCCCAAAATACATGAAACAACCTGACAGTAACACACTGTAAAACGAAAGATCTTTGCACCCTGTGTGTTTACACATTCTAGCTATTTTTACAGCTCATCAATTAGATGCCACTGAAAAAAATTATCAACACTTGGTTGAAGAGAGTCTTCTGGGCTGCTTCATGAGTGAACTTTTTTTTAAAGTGGTCAGTTAGGTGGGGCAATTGTGAAAGGTGTGAGTTTGCCATGACTGGGATAGAAATATCCCAGTCATGGCAAACTCACACCTTTCACACTTTTCTATCTGGTGGACTGGGATAGAAATATTGAAATGTTGAAACCATCCAAAGAACTGAGTGACAGAGTGTAGTCCAAGCTACTGATAGCCTGTTTGGATTTTGCTGGTGCTAATACAACACTGCACAAGGAATCCTTAAGACGGAATTGATGAAGGTGTATTTGACAATAATTTAGTTATTTCATTTTTGTCATTTCAAATAGTGGGAGAAAATGCAATTTTGACACAGTAATAATCTTGCTTTAGTATTGGGGATGATTGCTTGAAAGCATGTTGCACTGAAAAGAAGAAAGTTTAATTGATTTTATTCTATCTCGGGCTGCAATCAGACATTGTTAAGAGGCGTAGTCATGTAGGTATTGCAACACTGGATTACAAATCAGAAAAAACATACAATCAAATCCCACCCTTTCAGCTTAAGAATTCGATTTGAACAAAATAGACCATATCTCGAAGAGCAAGCACAAAGTCTGTGGTGAAAAATCCATCAGGTTCCCTCTCATCCTTCTGAAAGAGAAACCTGCCTTCCTTCCTTCCCCCAGGCTGGATCTATAAATGACTCCAGTCCCACACCGTACATCTGACTGTTCATTGCCCACTGAAATTGCCTGGTAGGCCACACAGTTGTATCTGTTCATGGGTCAAACAGGAGGACTCTTGGGAGAATCTAGAGACGGGGCCGAAAATGCCAGAGTTGGCAGCTATGCCTGCACCCTGAGAATGCTTGGAAGCAAGGGATTTGTTAAATTGAGTTTGACAGGGAATCACACTGAACATGGTATTGCCTCTTCGAGTCACTTTGATGAACAGATCATTATTAATGCATGAGGAAAATATTCTAATTTGTGTCCTCCAAAGGAGATAAGGTTTCCTGGGATTTGTTTGGAATATAGTATCAAGCTGGGATTGTACAACATTCTCCAGCATCGGTACAGACACTACATAGCTCAGGAAGCTAAATGTTACAGTTTCCAGCAAGCTGGACTAAACACCCCATTCATGTACAGGTTTAGAGTCCTATCCTGGCCTCTCCCAATGAGGCTGCTCCTTCTTACTATTAACTGATGGCCAGGGATTTTGAACTGGGCATTTCTTTCTGCGAGAACAAACATGGAACCTGATACAGTGGTGCTCTCTCCATGTACTGTGGTAGCAGTGTGTACTAACCAGACAGTAGACTGCAGCATGAACAGTTATGAAGAGGTCAAATTCAATGTTAAATATTAACTCTGTTTCTCTTTCCACTAGTGCTGTCAGACCCACAGAGTTTCTGCAACATTTTCTGTTTGTAGTCTGGAGTTAGCGATATTTTAGTTTGATTTTTATGTTTCAGGATCATCCACATACTGAGACAGGGTATGGAGCTAGTTAGATTAAGTAACCACCTGCTGATACACGAAGTAACCATCTACAAACAGATCACTTAAGTATCTCAGTTGGTTGATGCAGAAAAGTTTGATTGAAGCCAACAATGGAAATAAAATGTTCCCAGACCTGAAAGATGTACTTATATCAGGAGATCTTTCTTGCATACCTCATGCATGGTCTGACAAAATCATAGAATCCCTACAGTGTGGAAACAGGCCAGTCAGCCCCCTGAGTCCACACCACATCTCCGAGAGCTTCCCACCCAATCCCTTTAACCCTGCATTTCCCATGGCCAATCCATCTAACCTGCACGTCCTTGGACTGCGGGAGGAAAATGGAGCACCTGGAGGAAACCCACGCGGACATAGGAAGAATGTGCAAACATCACAGTTGCCCAATGTTGGAATCGAACCCAGGTCCCTGGTGCCATGAGGCATTAGTGGTAATTACTGAACCCCCATGCTACCCTCAGACAAAGGCTGAGATTGACCAATTCTTGATCAGGAGGGAAATCAAAGGTTATGGGGAATGGGCAGGAAAGTGAATACCAGATCAGCGATTGAATGGTGGAGCAGACTTGAGGGGCTGCATGACCTACTCATAGAGTCATAGAGATGTACAGCATGGAAACAGACCCTTCGGTCCAACCCATCCATGCCGACCAGATATCCCATGTTCCTGTTTCTTAAGATCTTAACCCTGTGACTGATTACACAGCTGCTAATTGTTAATTGTCTTGATGTGCTGTTGGGATAATCTAAGCTATGGCTTTGCAAAGAGGGCAATGAATGTAGACTGGGCTGTCTTCAATTGTGCTAATGTTATCCCACTGTTTCTACCATGTCTGATTGAACAATTGCAGCTAGAGACAGGTTATATGTCTACAAGAGCACTTGACTGGAGCATCATGCATAATGTGACATGAAAGAGGTAAAAGGCAGATTTAACAAAGGAGTATTGAAGTGTAGTTATTGTTCCAATATAGGAATGTGACAGCAAGTTTTCACACAGCAAGATCCCACAAACAACAACATTAATCTGTCTCAATGCTGTTGATTCAGGGGTAAATATTGGTTAGGATACCAGAGATACCTCTCTGCTCTTTTTTGAGATTTGTACATCATGACAGAGCCTCTGTTTAACATCTCATCTGAAAGATAGAACTTTGACAATGTAACACTCAGAGTCATACAGCACAGAAAGAAGCCCTTTGGTTCAACCTGTCCATGCCAGCAATAATCCCAAAATAAACTGGTCCCAGCTACCTGCACTTGGCCCATATTGCTTCAACATTTCTTATTATTACGTCATTGAAACATTGTAACTCTCCCAGCATCCATCACTTCCTCTGGAAACTCATTCCACACATGAACCACTCTCTGCGTTGCCCCCATGTCTTTTTAAATCTTTCTCCTCTCACCTTATAAGTATGCCCCTAGTCTTGTAATCCCTCATCCTAGGGAAAAGACACCTTATCTATACCCCTCATGATTTTATAAGCCTCCATAAGTTCACACCTCAACCTCCTATGCACCAGTAAAAAAGTCCCAGTCTATCCAGTCTCTCCCTACAATTCGAGCCCTCCATTCCTGGCAACATCCTTGTAATTCTTTTCTAAACCTTCTCCAGTACCTTCCTATGTTAGGGGGACCTGAAGTGGACACAATACTCCAAAAGAGGCCTCATCAATGTCCTGTACAAACTCCACATGATGCCCTGACTCCTATACTCCCTTAGTTGTGGAGGGGGACTTGAACACATAACGTTCTGAACTGGAGACAAGAGTGCTCCCTGCTGAGTCATATCAACACAAACAAACAGTCTGTTCCCTTCCCTTTCTTTTCCAACAGTGGCAGGTTCGTCTTGAGCAGGAATTCCATTTTCTCTCAACAACAGCCCATTTCCTTAGACTTCCATGAAACAATTCAGTGCAAAGCCCAAATGATTACTGTGCTGCAGGAATCAGGAACTGCTTCTGAAATTACTCATTCTCCAGTTGTTTACTGACGCCACGGTCCAGCTTACATGCCTGGCATCTCCCAGAAGGCAGAGGCCAAAGATGAACAATATGAACGTCATGCATTGTTGCAAACTGTGGTCATTTGACAATGAAATGCTGACACGTTAATTTATGCTTTATTTCCCTAATGTGGTTATCGATCAGTTATCAGTTTTGGACCATTACGAAGCAACATTGAACAGATCAGAGGAACATGATCATGTTCACTTTGATTAGAACGTTTTTCAATTCTTTTCTTCCAATTTTAACCTTTCGCTTTAAAACCCAATTCAAGATCATTTTTGGTGTGTGGAGGAAGTCTGACAGCTCTTTTCTTCTGCCCAGCTAAAGATTATATCGAAGCTATGCTGATCTTTCCCTTCTCTGGACTAGGTGCTAACCCCATTCGTCCTTGCTCTGTTGCCACTCCAGACAATGTCAGCACAAATCAGACATTGGTCAGGGCCCCTTGCTGATGTGCAGCTCTGGGCTGAGTATTTAGCTAAATGATGCAGCTGCTGACTCAAGATCACCTCAAACAGCTTTCCATCAAATGAAAGGGAAAGATGTTCTAAAGTCTCCCTCCCGCCCCGGTCACTGAATCTATTGCAGCTACAGAATCACCACAAAAGCAGACACAACCTTCGCCTCTCTCATTTGTAATTGTTTATCCTGCATCAGTCGGTAACGCACTCAACCTCACACACAAAGTCTCACACAAACGCTGACACGCACTAGCCTGCAGTGATGTACTTCACAGGTAAACCCAGCAATGGCTCCCACTACCCCTTAGCTTAAAAGGACAAAGAATGATCACCGTGTTCTGCGTCCAGCTGGTCTGCTTTCAGACTTGAATAATTGAGTGCTCACTCTGCCTGTCCTTTACAATTGATCCACTGCTGAGGAGAGAAAGTATTTCACCTGCATTAGTTTTCTTCAGATTAGACTGACTGAGCTGAACAAACACTGGAGGTGGCGATGGGGTGGGGGGAGGGTGGCGTGTGGGAGGATAAACATAATTACCCCCTCTGCACCCACATAATGTAATGATCAGCCTCATCTTTAAAATAGACAATGACCCCTCACCACCTTTAAAATAGACAATTACTCCCACCTTTAAAGTGAACAATTACACCCCGTGGTATATTTTAAATATGCAATTAACCCCTCCCCAGCTGTGAAATATATGACTCCCCCATCATTAAAATATACAATTAAATCCCTATGTATATTTTAAGTATAGAGTTATCCCCTCCCTGGCTTTAAAATATACAATTAACCCCCCCCCTTAAAATATACAATTGCCCTCACCTGTGAAATGGACATTTTCACCTATTTCTACATACACGAAATCTACGAAATATAAAATTAATTACCCCTTCTCCCTGCAACACACAGAAATACCATGTCCCCACTTGTAAAATATACAATTGTGTGGCACCAAGAGTGAGTACTGTACAATAAATATGATTCAGTCGCGTGTCTCCTGAGAAACTAATTGCAATTCTTGGCAACAGAAATGAGGACAGTTCTTTCAGGTAGTTTCACTTTGGGACGTACATACAATTTTGTTTATGAACATCATCTTCTTCAAATCATTTAATTAATTCTTTAAAATTCAATGGATTTTTTTTAAGTCAATGGATCACATTCTTCTCTCAGCAGACCCCCTCCCTAAACAAGTCATTTCATCTTCCTGACAGACTCACACCTCACTGCACCATTGTTTCAAAGATCCTGGTGATACTTCTTTTCTCTGGGTAACCAGTTCAGCCAATTTAAACAAGAGATTTTGTGATCCATTTTGCCTGTGATTTAACCATTGAACAATGCTTCAGATATCTTGCACCTTAGCCCATTTACATGCCCTCATTTTCATGCCAGTTTATATTCACAATGCAATTCAAAGTGCTTGCTCTGGGTCATTTATACTATTTGACAGAAGTAAAAAAACTTCCTTAAAATTATTCAAATGGATTTTATTTTAAATTGTTCATGGAATGTTAGCTTTGCTAGGAAGGGTAAGCCTATGTTGTCCAATCCTAATTATCTTTGAGCTGCTTTCTTGCACCATTATGGTTTCTGGACTGCAGAGATACCCGCAGTGTTATTAGGGAGGGAGTTTTGACAAATTGGTCACAGCAAATACAGTGCGAGCACTGAATCTACTCAACATACAGACCCCATCAAATACCTACTAGTCTGTGACTGGTCCATGCCAGTGTTAAAAGTGGCCTCATCATAAAAAGCATAACACAAGAAAAGATAAGCTATAGATTTTCTTGCAGTGGATCATTACATGATGCACCTTTTTATCTATCCTTTATGCCTCAACCTTCAGCTCAAATTGTCCTGCAAATTGTGCGAGTGTGAACTAACTCACTGCAGAATGGTGACTTTGCACACTTTACACCATGCTCCTGTAATCGTGTACTTGTGTACACGTGAAAATGAAACCTAACTCTAATTCTGACTGACACATTGAGGGCAACTGGGAATCTTGAACTTTACTGAACAATGGGGATCACGAGTTCATCTTCTCCACCAAAGGGAGATCGAAAGCTGAAGCGGGAAAGAGAGGTATCACAGAAGGAATTATTCTCAACTGGAATGAAATCAGGGACAGAAAGAGAAACAGAGGAAGAAAGAGGAGGTTAGACAATGAGAAATGATAGGAAAGGAAAGCATGATTTAAAATTCAACTTTTAAATTCCTTTAGAAACATTTTTCTACCTACAGAAATTATTCTTCAGCTTCACTCGTTTTCTTTCTGAGGTGGAGAGGGTGCGTGAGATTACAGAAAAATAAAAATCCTTATTAAAAACCTGCCTAAGTTGGAAACCTCAGCTTTAACTCCCTGCGGTGGCTTCACATTGAAACAACTATATACACTGAACACAGCAGGTGAAAACAATTGGTGGTGTTGACGAGGCTAACACACGCTTCTTGACAACTTGCACTGAGTTTATCATTCCCAATGTATCTCTTCCTCGTCACAAGTTGCTGGATGACTTACACATTAGTAATAGCGTACCCATTAATGTACTATATTTTAGCAACAAATTCTGAACAGGATAGTGTTTGAGACAGTTATATGGCTCCTGTAGATGGGTAGATTTTACATTCAGGGCTGGATCATTAACTTATTAAGATTGGGTAGGACAAATTTACACATTGATAATTAACCTACTCCAAAGAAGAGAGGCACTAGATTCGAATTATTAACTCTGCTTTCTCTCCACAAATGCTGCCAGACTTGCTGAATTCCTCCAGCACTCTTTTTATTTCAAACGTTCAGAACTTTGATTTTAGTTGATACCCACCCTGTTTGCCTTTGTTGTGCATACATCTTCCTTGGCCATTGGCTCCTGGGATGAGCTTCTGGATCAAGGGACAGGAAAATTATCCACTGTACCAGAAGACCTCCCATTGGTAGACAGTAGCCCAGGTTAAATAACTGCTAGGGAATTCACACTAGACATAATCTTTACACTTAGCAATACTAGTTTACAGCTAGTGAAGGTACTGTCCTTGAATTACTTGCCTGTGTATTTTGACTACCTACAGTAATATTATAAATAATGTGTGCACATTTTGGTGATTATTATTAATTAGAATGATATTAAGAAGAGAGTCTAATTAGAATTGTCCATACTAGCCCAAAATAGCCAAGTCTCCTATATGACAAAAGGGCAGGGTGAGACCTCACCTCTATGTTGCATTCTTTTAAATATAAATGCTCAGGCAGAGACCGAACCTCTCTATAACTACACTATAACATTGGTACATTGTAACATAGATAGTAAGTGCACTATGACATGATAACATGACTATATTAGAACATTACACTATAGCATAACAATAATGTAACTACAGTGTAACATTACACTAGAACATACCTACACGAGAACATGGCTACACTACAACGTAGGCACTGTATAACACAAGTGCCCTGTAACATTACACAATAACATAACGACATTATAAGATAACTATACAATTACACACTATAATATTACTATAACGTTACTACGGTATATCATTACACTAAAACATAGCACAACCACGCTAGAACATAACTATAGTAGAACAAGATCCATTGACTTTATTGATCACCTGTAAGCTCCTTAGAGCTATTTGTGATGAAGAAAACACTGAACTCTAAGAATTGGGAATCAAAGGTGAGGAGGCAAAGTATGCGGTGGTCAGGGTATAACATTCACTCTCTGAGAAGCGGCTGCAGCTCGGCTGCTGGACATAAAGTCTGCTCCATTTTCCGGGGTTTGGCGTTCACTGGACCCTGGAAGCAGGTGCTCGCTGTCAGATCCTTCCGAAGTGCTGGTGGTGGTGGCTGTTGTTGAACAGCCTCAAGACTTGATGTCGGACTGTAAGGTACATCGGTGGGAGGTGGGAGGTGGGAGGTGGAGACTCTGGGACCCTTTCCAACAGTGTCTGACCCACAGCCTAGGGGCTGTCTCTCTCACCTGTCCGGGTAACTGTGGCACGGGAATGAGTCGGCCGAGAGCACCACAGACTGGCACTGCCCTCCTGGTCTCAGAGGGGTACATTACTGCCAGCTGGGGGGGCGGAGGACAACACAAAATCTGAGAGAAGGGGAGCTACATAAAGATCCCGAGGAAAGCTGAACAGACAGGGGGAGCGCAGAAAGGGCTAAATCTCCTGTTTAGGTAAAAACAATGACTGCAGATGCTGGAAACCAGAGTCTAGGTTAGAGTGGTGCTGGAAAAGCACAGCAGGTCAGGCAGCATCCGTTTGCCCCCCCCCCCCCCCCACCCCCAGGTGATCTCTCAGGAAGGTGATCTTGTTTTAGGGACAGGCAGAAGTTACCTGGGAAGTCCCAGAGCATCTCCCCCCTCTTACCTGCCACTGTGAACCGGTCCATATAATTCACCACGTAGCCGAAACTGAGCACCCCGGCGGCGATGTGCGGGCGCAGGCGGTACAGAGCCCGGAATTTCTCCGCCGGACTGAACGGCGTATCTGCGGCGGAGCTGACGGCGGAGGGAGCACCGTTCAGGCTCCGGATCTCGTCCGAGGAGCCGGAGAGAGGGCAGTCTGATGTTTCTTTCTCCACACACATAGTCCCGAAGGAGAGGGGAGAGGCTTTGGTCGCTGCCCGGGGATGTCGGTTTCAGGGTAACTGACGCGGGGGGGGGATGTCAGTTTCAGTGTAATTGACGCGGAGCCCTGCAGGACCATAGACACACACACACACACACACCACTGAGAGAGAGAGAGAGACCAAGGGCGGAGATAAACCTACACTAGCCCCTCCTCTCAAACAACAAACAGCATGTCGCCGTCCCAACCAACATCCCCAACGCAGAATACACTCACATCAGCACCCTCCCTCTGTATAAAGCCCACCAGCCTTCCCGAATCCCCAGAAAGGAGCATCTTTGCACTGACTGTGCTATTATTTCCAAATGCTCTTGTCCTCTGCTCCTTCTCTCTCGCTGCCTGAAATCCGGCTCCGACAGAAAAACATTGCGGGTGCTGGAGATTCTCAAACCAAACAAACACACACAGAATGCTGGAAAAACTCAGCCAACCTGGCCGAGGCTGTGGGGAGAGAGAGAGAGAGAGAAAAACAACAAGAGTTCGTGTTTCGAGTCTGCTATGTCCCTTCCTCGGAATGGATTCGGGGTGATTGGAGAGGGTCCAGCTACAACGCCCTACCTCAAACCACTGTGACATTACAAGGATCAAAATTACCCCCTCGCTCAGCTAACTTGCGAATTTAAATCTGTCGTATACACACTGCGTCAGAACTATTTGACAAAGCCTTCACGATGAGGCTTCCTTCAATATTTCATTTTAAAATTTGTAAAGAATCCAGTGAATTTGACCAGTTGCAACTTTCCGGTTTAAAACTCGCTCGCATTCAAACGCAGGTTGTGAGGAATGTACAGTTCTATTTATTAAAGAGAACACTGCACTTTTCTACCCAGGGGGTGGTTCCTGTGTGGAATGAGCTGCCAGAGGAAGTGGCAGATGCAGGTACAATTGCAACATTAAAAAGACATTTGGACAGGTTCATGAATAGGAAAGGTTTCGAGGGCTATGGGTCAAAGGCAAGTAGGATTAGTTTATTTTGGGAAACTTAAATGGGATGGACAAGTTGGATCGAAGGGTCTGTTTCTGTGCCGTATGACTCTACCACTGCACTATGTACACTTTTCTGTTGCTATTTCTTAGAATTCATTTCTCAGTTTCTCACTAGTTTCTGACGCAGGAGCTGAAGTCAAAGTGTGTGTGTCTTATCCAGAAATTGTTCAGAATTATGCAAAGGAAAATTCATATGATGATAATTGTCAAAGATGCTTTGTTCTGCAACTCCCAAAAGGTGACATTTCCTCAGTTAAAGAATGGTCCTCTTTGAGTCAAAAAGCTGTGGGTGCAAGTCCCACTCCAGAGTTCTACAGGGAGTGCTGCACTGTCAGAAATGCTGTCTTTTATATGCATTAAACCTCTCTACAATCAAGGGGAAAGAGTCCATTGTATTATTTGAGTGGGATTCGTCTCTGGCTAATATTTGAACAACATACTGCGCCCAATTCTGGTTGCCCTCTTTTTGCAGGGATATTGGAGAGGGTTCAGAAGAGATTTACCAGGATGTTGCCAGGTGTGGAAGGTTTGAGTTATAGAGAAAGGCTGGAGAGAATGGGACTTTTTCACTGGAGCATAGGAGGTTGAGAGGTGACTTCATGGAGGTTTATAAAATCATGAGGGGTATGGATAGGATTAATAGGAGGTGTCTTATCACTAGATTGGAGGATTTTAAGACTAAGGGGCATCTCTTTAAGTTGAGTAGAGAGAGATCTAAAAGAAAAGATATGGGGGCAATTTTTTTTACACAGAGAATGAAGAAACAGGCACAGTTACAATGTTTAAAAGAAGCTTAGGTAAGTACATGAAGGTTAGAGGGACATGGCAGGAGCAGGCAGGTGGGACTAGTTCAGTTTGGGATTATGTTCGGCATGGACTGGTTGGACCGAAGGATCTGTTTCTGTGCTGTATGACTCTATGACTCCATCATGAAAACAAATCATCTGGTTGGTTATCAACTGTAGGAGCTTACTGTTCACAAATTGAGTTGCTACATTTCTGACTTTACAACAATGGCTACACTTCATAAAATGCTTCATTGGTTTGGGGGGGAACACCATCAGCTGCAATATTTTCAAGAAGGAGATAGATATAATTCTTAGGACTAATGGGATCAAAAGAATGGCACTGTGGTTAGTACTGCTGCCTCACAGTGCCAGGGGCCTGCGTTCGATTCCATCCTTGAACGACTGTCTGTGTGGAGTTTGCACATTCTCTCCATGTCTGTGTGGGTTTCCTTTGGGTGCTACAGTTTTGTCTCACAGTCACAAAGATGTGCAGGTTAGATGGATTGGCCATGGGAAGTGCAGCATGATTGGGGGGGGGGGGAGCTGGGCTTCTCTTCAGAGAGTATGCATGGACTCAATGGGCCAAATGGTCTACTTCCACACTGTAGGGGTTTAATGATTCTATGGTATAGGGAGAAAGTGGGGCCAGAATACTCAGCTGGATGATCAGCTACTTTCATATTGCATGTCAGTGCAGGTTTGAAGGGCTGAATGGCCTACTCCCCCTTCTATTTTCTATGTTTCTAAGAAGGTGGTCTTGAGGCAAAGAAAAGCTGCCCAGCCAGCAATTCCTGCATCTAGTGTGTGAATTTAAAAAAAAGACTTTGAAATGTCATGGGCTTTTTGTGAGAGAAACAACACAAGCATTTAGTGGATGTAAACATGTACTTTATTAATTACTGTTGATGAGAATTCATACCCTCTTAATGAGCACTGATGAAAATACAGTTATATTATTTATACACAGAATTATCTGCACAAATGGTTTATTTTTTTTTAAAGTGTATTTCCTCCCACTAATTCTGCTTTCTTTAATCTTTAATGGAACTTAATAAATAATCCAGCTACAGAAGATTTGTTTAATTATAGGGGTTATACCCTGTACCAACATTAAAGTTCTCCCAGGTCAGTACAACCTTATTCAGGGATGTCTCCTTACTACAGTACAATACTAAAATGTCATTTTAATTTCCTCCATTAGCTAGCTCTGTCTTTATTTAGGGTGAGATTGATCTCAAACCATTGGCAGCTATATGCTATCAGGCACTAGATCCTGACATCACAGTCTGAAGGAAGCTATATGTGACTCAAGTTTCCACTTTCATTTCCATTCTTAATTTATTACAATAAATTATTAGTTTGAATTGTTTCATCTTCTTTTATTTTGGTCTTCTGGCAGATGACAGATTTCAATCCAACCTGCCTCATCTGGATTTAAATCCAAGGTTCAGAGATGAAATGGCAGCAGTGTATTAAGTCATATCTTCCAAAAATCAGTGCGCACTTCCTGATTACAAAACTTTGCTCTCTTTACTTCAGTTCTTGTCTCAAGATTTTTCCCTGATAAATGTCTGTGTTCACATTTACAATGCAAACAGCCTATGTAAACATGTCACACTGTAATTGCACTCTCCTGCCACTGGTGGTGCTGTTGCAGAACATTTCTCCGTTTTGCAACTCATACAGCATGGGAACAGACCCTTTGATTCAACCAGTCCATACTGAACATAATGCCAAACTAAACTAATCCCACCTGCCTGCTCCTGGCCCACATTCCTCCAAACCTGTCCCATGCATATCCTGAATCAAATGTCTTTTAAACACTGTAATTGTTTAATCCACCACATCCTCAGGAAGTACATTGCACATGCAAACCACCCTCTGTGTAAAGAATTTGCCCTCATGTCTTTTTAAAATCTTTCTCCTCAGCCTATTGCAGAACAACCAGCTTACTGAGTGCACACAACAATATCAAAATGATGTAAAATTAGGTCAAATTATGTGAATTTTAACCTCCAAGCCTTGCTCCAGTGATTCAATCCAGCCTCAGAGATATTTCTAATCAACCTGTTCAGAGTTGTTAGTACACACCACTGGAGCAGGTGAGACTTTTTGAACCTAAGCCTAGAGTGAGGGGCACTGTCATTGTGCTGCAACATTCATATTTCAGCTCAAAACTGTAACTGATCAACCTGAGATTAACTAATTTATCAACATTTTTAGTGGTTTTAAAATGGATTTCAAAGTGTGTCTGTGAAATTCCTCCTTGTGGAATAATGAGAAAATGCCTACAGTATCTCAATTTGGCTCAGGGTTTGAAGGCTTGGCTGTAAGGTGTTTGGGAGCAGCCAGCTGCAGTTTCCTGATGTCTAAAATGGGGGAGCTGGAGAGTTGTGTCAATGCTGTTATTGATAGAAGTTACACAGCTACAACCATTCTCGTGAAAATAAGCACATCATTCTTATAGGGTTCACAGTAGGGTTAGAAATATAGCTGTACACAATCAGCAGCAATGTGAATATAAATTGATCCTTTGTTGTGGGTGTTAAATGTGTAATGAAGTGCTCCATTCACCAGCATTATTAATGCCATATTAAAGCAGGAGGAGAGAGATCTTGGGTTCCTACAGCTCCATGGTTGCCCAAAGAGTTGAATCATGCTAAACTCAAAACGCCAACTCTGTTTTTCTCTCCGTAGATGCTTCCAGAATTGTTGAGCGTTTCCAGAACTTGCTGCTCCAACTTCAGTTCTCCAGCATCTGCAGTCTTTTGTTTCTGGGTCAGGGAGGTGCCAGCTGTCTCACCACGGTCACGTCCAAAGATGTGCAGCTTATGTGAACTGGCCATGCTAAATTGCCCAATAGTGTCCAGAGAAGTGTAGGCTAGGTGGATGGGAAATGCAGGGTTACAGGGAATGGTCTGGGTGAGATGCTCCTCAGAGGATCAGTGTGGACTCGATAGGATGAATGGCCTGCTCCCACACTGTAGGGATTCTATGATTTGGAAAATGCTGCACTGCCTAGGCTAGCTCACCAGTTAAAGTTGGGCTCCACTGCCCTGCCCATTCCATAGTATAGCACTCCTTCTGCTTCCTACCAGCCACAGAACTATTTTTTCCCTCGATACCCAATGTTTAGCTGCAGAGAGAGACTGTTTTAAAGTATGATGTGAAAGCTATATAATTTCAACCTAGACATTAGTTAAAGATAAACACGAAATGTTTGACAACGTAAATCAGAGAGGCATCAAAAAAAGCTGTTGGCACGGGTGCAGACTTTAGCTGTTTGAAAGGGAATGACTTTGCAAGCTTAATTATAATCTGACAGGACTGCAGTTCAACTTCTTCCACCCATAATTTCCCTTTTTGAAGTAAACTTTTCCGAGTGTTTGAATATCAGGTTTTAGACAGAGCCAGCAGGACTGCAGGAGATTACCTCCCATAGGGAGTTCCAGGTTAATCCAGGACCACAAAGGAAATGCTCACACAGGGAATAGGCAGTGGATTTATAACATTATTACTGTTCTTTCTTGGTACGTGGGTGCTGCTTGATGTTTATTGTCCCATTGCTGTGTACTGTGAGATGGTAGAGATTGGGCACAGAAACATGATCCTGCTAGCCCCTCGTACAGGGAGTGGCTGGTTGTGGCATTGAAGACACCCCCAGCCAAACTGGGTAATGATGGTCTGGTATCTCTCCAACTGGGTTCTTGTGGCAACAATCTGACAGCTTCCTGGTCATTTTTACACATACTGGCTCTTACCATAGAATCCGTATGGTGTGGAAGCAGGCCATTTGGCCCTTTGAGTCCACACCAACCCTCTGAAAAGCATCCCACTCAGACCCACCCCCAATCCTATCCCCCTGCATTTCCCATGGCTAACCCACCTAATCTGCACATCCCTGGACACTATAGGCAATTATACCAGCCAATCCACCTAACCTTTGTACTGTGGCAGGAAACTGGAGCACCCAAGCAGACACGGGGAGAATGTGCGAACTCCACAAAGACAATCGCCCGAGGCTGGAATCAAACCTGGATTCTTGGCACTGTGAGACAGCAGTGCTAACCACTGAGCCCCAACAAGAGTTTCCCAGGTTTAAAACACTGCCGTCAAATTTTCTCTTGTGGATTGCCCCTCTGAACCATGAGCATTTACCCCACCCAAGTACCATCACTAGTAAACTACTCATACCAAGCAGCTACAAATGCTCACTGTCCCCTTTGGGAAAAGAAGTGTTCAATAAAATAGCCAGCAAGGCCCGCTGCTCCTGAAGAGTGACCTCTTTTTTTTTTATTCTCTCATGGGACATCACTGGCTGGGCCAACATTTTTTGCCCGTCCCTAGTTACCCTTGAGAAGGTGGTGGTGAGCTGCCTTCTTGAACCGCTGCAGCCCACCTGCTGTAGGAAGACCCGCAATGCCCCTTAGGGAGGAAATTCCAGGATTTTGGCCCAGCCACACTGAAGGAACAGCGATATATTTCCAAGTTTGGGATGGTGAGTGGCTTGGAGGGGAACTTCCAAGGGGTGGTGTTCCTATGTTTTTGCTGCCTTTGTCCACCTGAATGGAAGTGGTCATGGGTTTGGAAGGTGCTCTCTGAGAATCTTGGATCTTGCTGACCTTGAGTGAGAGTGTGATCAGATTAGGACTGAGCTAAATCCTGGATCAAATCTATGACACTGCCAGCTGGTAGCTCTCTTGCCCCTTCAGCCACACAGCTCTGGGTTAAATTCTCAATGATAGGGAATGAATATCAAAATCAAAGTTGGCACTGTTGTGCAGCACTGAGGGAGTGCTACACTGCATGTTAGAGATGTCAGTCTTTCAGATGTTAAGCTGCCTGTCTCAGGTGGATATCACAGCAATCCCATGGCAGAAGAGCAGGGCAGTTCACTCAGATGTCCTGGTCAATGTCTATGGCTGAATCAGCATCACAAAGAGCAATGAGGATCTATTCATTAGCAGGTTGCAGTTTGCAAGAAAGGTATAGCAGCTGATCATAGACTCACAGACTTATAAGCAAACTCTTGTTTTAACCAGCTTCTTATTAACTAGCACTCTTGATAAACTGGCAAAACATTATCAAACACTATTATTCTTTACAATTATTATAATTTTAAAAATTTATTTATCTCAGTATAAATATGCTTGTTGTTTAATGGAATGACAACACAAAACATCAACAGTTGATTCAATTTCAAGTCAATTTCTCCTCCAATAGCATGATGCCTAATAGGCAACACAGTGACTCAGTGGTTAGCACTGCTGCCTCACAGCACCAGGGACCTGGATTCAATCCCTGCCTCAGGTGACTGTCTGTGTGATGTTTACACATTCTCCCCGTGTCTGTGTGGGTTTCCTCTGGATACTCCAGTTTCGCCCCACAATCCAAAGATGTGCAGATCAGGTGATTTGGCCATGCTAAGTTGCCCATAATTTTGGTGCATTAGTCAAGGGTAAATATTGGGAATGGGTCTGGGTGGGTTGCTCTTCAGAGGGTTGGTGTGGACTTTTTGGACTGAAGGGCCTGTTTCCATACTGTAGGGAATTTAATCTACTGTAGTCAGTTGAGGGTGTTAGTGAGAAGGCTGTCTGTTGCTAAGTTTAAGGCAATGTTACATTATTATTTAAGTGATTAATGCTGTAAATAAAGTATAACAGTGACATGTACATTATGTTTCTTTTACTCAATGTGTGTTTTAATATTGATTATGTGGACCTCCTGATTAACCTGGCTACTCAATCAATCAGCACACTCCTGGTCCCATAAGTGCAAGTTAATAAAACATTGGCTGTAGATGTTTATAGCACAGAGGGAGCTTTTTCGGTCCATCTCTGCACCAGTCTATGAAGATCTGACTAGATCTGCCAGATCTTGACCCATAACACTGCAGGTTATGACGTGTGAATATCTAAATATTGCAGGCAGTGAATTCCAGACTCCCACAACCCTCCAAGTGAGGGATGTTCTCCCAGTTCCCCCCTGAGCCTCCTGCCTCTGACATTAAATGCACCAGTCTCCACTAATGGAGAAAGTGCCTTCCTACTCCCCCCTCTGTATGCCCCTCCCATATTCGTGTTCATCTCTATCAGGTCCCCTTTCAAACTTCACTGCTCCTGTCTATCCAATCTTTCCTCAAACCTCTGACTCTTCCCGTTACAACAGTGATCACACTTCTCAATGTGTCATTGGTTGTGCAACAACATCTTGAAACCCCCAGTGGATGTGAGAAACACATTATAAATGCAAATCTGTTTTCAGGCCTCAAAAATTGAGCATAGGCCTCAGGTGTTGGGACAGTCACCTGGCTGTGGGGGCAGCTGGAGTATCAACGGCGATTGTTGGCTTTGGCAGAGGCAGTGTTCTGGGTCTGGTCAGTGGCAGTGGGGACTGCTTCAATATGCTTCCTCCCTTGGTGTTGTGGACTTAGGGTCTGCTTTGGCAGCTGCAGTGTAAGGCACGTCCCGGAGTCACTTAAGAAATCAAGAGCCCTGGTTGGAACAAAAAATGAAATTTGCTTTAACTTTATATGGAATAATTCTTTGATAATTTATGTAATTAACATGGCACCCGAATAACCCAATGTTTCAGGTCCTGAAGAAGGGTTACACCTGAAACGTTGACTTCTCCAGCTCCAGATGCTACCTGGCTTGCTGTGTTCTTCCAGCCTCCTGCCTGTCCCTCCTGATGCTGCCTGGCTTGCTGTGTTCTTCCAGCCTCCTGCCTGTCCCTCCTGATGCTGCCTGGCTTGTTGTGTTCTTCCAGCCTCCTGCCTGTCCCTCCTGATGCTGCCTGGCTTGCTGTGTTCTTCCAGCCTCCTGCCTGTCCCTCCTGATGCTGTGGGTTTGGGAGCCACACTTGTCCCAGATGTTTGAATCCTGGCTTCCTGCCCTCAGTGTTATGAATTTCCTTAACATTACCTGCAACATGGTTGTGTCACTGACTATTCCCTAAATTTATTGCGCTTATGATATTGAAAAGCTGCAAATCCCCCTTGTTTTTGCCTGGTTTGATCTGTAAACTGTCGAAAAGTGTGGCACTGGAGGAGCACAGCAGGTCAGGTAGCATCCGAGGAGCAGGAGAGTTGACATTTCAGAAACATTGACTCCCCTGCTCCCCGATGCTGCCTGACCTGCTGTGCTTTTTCAGTGCCACACTTTTCGACTCTGACTCTCCAGCATCTGAAGTCCTTAGCTTCTCCTTGATCTGTAAACTGGACAGGTGAGGTCTCCTAAACAACTTTAGAGGACATTTCTGCTTACAATCCATCAGTTTAGTTGCAATTTAACTTAAGAATATTTATGGAATATGCCAATGTTCACTGGGGCCTCTAGTTCTGCTGCAGTCTACAAATTGTTGAGACTCTGCTTATATTAGTGCTCTACTTAACGTGCAATGCTTTGAGTGCTGTTTGTTAATTGTCAGTCCTCGCAGGTTGTGGTGGTTTATCAACTCTGTGGCCTTTTAGATGTGGTGAATCACTCAGTTGTGGATATGGGCCCTATGCCATGTCAGTATTACTCCCATATCTGAGTCAGAGATTGTGGGTTTCTAGCCCACTCTGAAGAGTTGAGCACTTAATCTAGATTGGCATTTCAGTGAAGTACTTTCTCTTGAATGAGACATTAAACTGAGGCTTCGTCTGTTCTCTCAGGAGGCGGTTAGAGATCTTGTAGTGCTGTTTCAAAAAATAAGAAGAGACTTCTCGTTAGTATCCTGGCTAATATTCAGCTGTCAGTCAGTGTAACTGAAACAGATCGCACAATCACAGAGCTGCTTCAGTGCAGAAGGAGGCTATTCTGCTCCAGCTCTCTGAGTTTTCCTGATGTCACTTTTACTTTCTTTGCCATTTAATATAAATTTGTGCTTTCTCACTTTTGATCTGTTAATGAGTTATACAGTCATGGAGTCTTAGAGTCACACAGCATGGAAACCAACGTTCGATCTAACCAGTCCATGCTGACCATGATCCCAAACTACACTAGTCCCACCTGCCTGCGCTTGGCCCATATCCCTCCAAACATTTCTTATTCATGAACTTATCCAAATGTCTTTTAAATGTTGTAACTGTGCCCGCATCCATCACTTCCTCTGGGAGTTCATTCCACACACGAACCACTGTCTGTGTAAAAGAATTGCCCCCAAGGTCTTTAAATCTTTCACCCTTCACCTTAAAAAACATGCCCTCTGGACTTGAAATCCCCAACCCTAGGGAAAAGGTACCTACCATTTACCTTATCTATACCCCTCATGATTTTATAAACCTCTATAAGGTCACCCCTCAACCTCCTGTTCTCAGTGAAAAAAGTCCCAGCCTATGCAGCCTTTCCTGATAACTCAAACCCTCTATTCGCAACAACATCCTGGTAAATCTTTTCGGGACCCTCTCCAGTTTAATAATATCCTTCCTATAACAGGGCGACCAGAACTGCACACAGTACTCCAGAACAGACATCACCAACAGATAGCCTCACCATGACATCCCACCTCCTATACTCAAAGGTCTGAGCAATGACGACCAAGCGTGCTAAACACCTTCTTCACCAACCTGTTTACCAGTGACGCAAACTTCAAAGGATGATGTACTCTGCACCCCTAGGTCTCTCCATTCTACAGCACTGCCTAAGGTCCTACTTAGCTGTAACTAAGCTGGGAACAGTTTCTCCCTGTCAACACTGTCCAGACTCTGAATGATTTTGTACACCTCTACCATAGTTCCTTTCAGCAATGACTTCTCAAAGTAAAATACCCCCAACTTCTCCAAGGTGTTCTGGGCCAGTAATCTCATTGCTGTGTGTGTTAGATGGCTGTTTGAAAAACATTACCTCCAACAACAGTTACACCCAGAGCCCAGGCAAAGTTCTCCAATTTGTTACAGCTCCAGATGGAATACCCCAAATTGTTAAGCTCTTGTTGAGGATGGGGTGGACATAATCCCCTTCTTTATTCACTCCCTTAGCTGGTTGCAACAACAGTCATTTTAGAAGAGTCTCTCCCTTGTTGGTATATGTTTCTCCCAGAACCAAATGAACTCACACATCAACAGAAGGCAATTTAATCAGGCTTTCTTGAATTAACAAAAAGAGTGAGTTCATTCATTACTGACGGCAGAAGAAATTGTTACACAAGAGGTGAATTTAAAAAGATCACCAGGAAAATAATCATTACATTACTTTGACTAGAAAGATAACTATTGCAATGTTGTAACTAGCAAGATACAAAGGGGAGGCAGTGGTTGAGTGATATTATTGCTGGATTGTTAATCCGGAGACCCAGGTAATGTTCTGGGGACCTGGCACGGCAGATGGTGCGATTTGAATTCAATAAAAATCTATGACATTCTATTAATGATGACAATGAAACAATTGTCAATCGTTGGAAAAACACATCTGGTTCGCAAAGGTCACTTAGGGAAAGAATCTGCCATCCTTAGTCTGATCTACATGTGACTCCAGGTCTACAGCCTCTTAACTGCCCTCTTGGCAATTAGACATGGGCAATAAATGTTGGCCTAGCTACTGATGCCTTCATTTAAATGAATTAATTTAAAAATAAAGTAACCAGGAAGATAACACTACACAAGGAAGACGACCATTATACTCTTCTAACTGGAATGACAATTACACTCCACTAAGGACAAAGCAGAAAAGGGTCATAGCATTTGAATTTTCCACAATACCACAGGGATGAAAGAAAGGAAGAGGAGAGACGATAGTACATGTGCAATAATGCAGACATGTGAAAACACTAGGATTTACTGCGCTATTTAATGGACTGGGGATGGTAGAGAGGGTGGGGTTGGGAAATATGGTGAGTATTTTCTGCCTTTACTGATGGGGCTGAAGCAGGATGTGCCTCTCAAGGGTTAGTGAACTCAGTCAGTGCTAGCTTTGGGCAGTTGCTAAGCAAGGACATCCCTTAGGAACCTGCCCTTGTTAGTGGGAGTGTCTCAGGCAGCTGTCAGGCCTGTTTCCAGGTCACTGTGCTTTTCCTTTCCCCCATTGTCTTGATCTTCGTCTCTTTTTAAAAACAGAATCGTGTTATCGAATGGATTTATCACCACATAGAAAAGATACTGCTTTGAGATCATTCTTTCCTTAAGCGATTTTATACATACAGCTTTCTGAAAACACATGTACACACATTCACACAGACATATGCACACAAACATAGACAGACACACACACAAACATAGACACACACTCACATACACACAAGCACAGGCACTGACCCACACCCAGCCACAGACACACACACAGACACAGACACACACACACACACTCTCTCTCTTGCACACACATATTCCAATCTAAGAGGCATCCAAAAGTATGCACTGTTTCAATAAACTCATATTTTAACTAAGTTGGCATGGACTGGATACTCCTATTATCTGTTTAGTAGTCAGATACCAGGAGGATCAGATGGTGAGATACCAGGAGGATCAGATGGTGAGACCTAATGTTGATGCCTTGGCCTTCTCTAGATTTTTGAGACCTCTCACCCACCACTACTCCTTCTCTGTATTCCATGTATGGCCCGTAGGAAGGTGGATCCTGGTTCTGTGTGGATATATACTGGCTCCAATACCACCACTTCCTGACACCTTTACCTCTCAACCAAAGCCGGAAGAATTGATTTCAGTCTTGTTCCTCCTCCTGCTGCTCTCACGTCCCTCAGTGATGGCCCCTCTGTAGCTGCATCTGGGTTTCTCTCATATCCATGATCCCCAAAACCTGGCCATTTATAATGACCCCCGATCCAGGGATGTCTTGGGGGAGCAGAGGGACGGAGGCTGGATTTGATTGGGTTGGTGATACAGAGAGTGTGAGCCACATCTCTGAGAATTTGAATCTCTCATCTTTACCCAGCCTGGCACATATATGATCCTGTCCCACAGTTATGTGCTAGTTTCTTACAACTGCCTCCAAAGTGGATCAATAAGTGAGTCTGTGGTAACTTTCCTTTGTATTTGTTTTCTTGATTCTGGGAGAATTTAATATTCCTGATTTTCCCCCTTCTCTCCTAAAAGTGTTGAGTTACTGCATCACTTGGTTTTCTCATGGAGTCCCTACTGTGTGGGAGTAGGCCATTCAGCCCATCGAGTCCACACCGACTCTCTAAAGAGCACCCCACCCAGCACCCAGACCCACCCCCCTACTCTATAACCTTGTATTTCCCCATGGCTAATCCACATAGCCTGCACAGCCCTGGATATTATAGGCAATTTAGCTTGGCCTATCCACCTAACCTGCATGTCTGTGGACTGTGGGAGGAAACCGGAGCACCTGAAAGAAACTTACACAGACATGGGGAGAATGTGCAAACTCCACGCAGACGGTCACCCGAGGCTGGAATTGAACCCGGATCCCTAGTGTTGTGAGGTAGCAGTGTTAACCACTGACCCACCATGCCGCCCAATTCACATGACACTATCCTTTCCTTTGCCATGACACTATCCCTCAGCTATGATTGCCAACAAACTAATGGATTGTAGAGTCTGATGTGTGTTTAGGGTAAAGCATCACTGATGATCTGGTATACATATTCCCTATATGTTAGTCCTTGTGATATATACCACAAAGACTGGGGTTCTTGATGCGAAAGATATGTTGAAGTTTATTAATGGCACTAACTATGCACACTGCCATTAAAAGTCAGACTTGCATTTCTGAGCTACAGGGAGAGGCTGAACAGGCTGGGGCTGTTTTCCCTGGAGCGTCAGAGGCCGAGGGGTGACCTTATAGAGGTTTACAAAATTATGAGGGGCATGGATAGGATAAATAGACAAAGTCTTTTCCCTGGGGTCAGGGAGTCCAGAACTAGAGGGCATAGGTTTACGGTGAGAGGAGAAAGATATAAAAGAGACCAAAGGGGCAACTTTTTCACGCAGAGGGTGGTACGTGTATGGAAGATGTGGTGGAGGCTGGTACAATTGCAACATTTAAGTGGCATTTGGATGGGTATATGAATAGGAAGGGTTTGGAGGGATATGGGCCAGGCGCTGGCAGGTGGGACTAGATTGGGTTGGGACATCTGGTCGGCATGGACGGGTTGGACCGAAGGGTCTGTTTCCATGCTGTACATCTCTATGACTCATGACTCTAGTATAGACTCTGTGCTTACTGACCACATACAGCACAGATACAGTAACTGCATTGAAGCATAGAACCGTGGATGATAGATTGTGTTGTCAAAAGCTTCCAGTAAATTTCAGGAGAATGGTCACTGCTTCCAAAATGTTAACTTTGCTTTCTTTCCACTGCCAAACCTGCTGAGTTCCTCCAGGTTTTTCTGTTACAGTAACTGAAGAAGGTTATTACTAATGCCACTGAAAGTGAGGTTTATATTGGAACATCACATGTAGTGCAGTCATAACACTTCAGGCCTATCTGGGCTGTGCTTAGTGCAACAAAATAACAAAGACTTCACAGCCAGCTGTGCTGTCATTCCCATGTCCACCATATTGAGGTTATTGGTCCTGGGAGCAATTGGCTTTCTACTTCATGAAGATGAGTCACAGTCCAGAGCGAAGATCAAACTGAGAGCCTTCTTGCGCTGATGTTTTGTAGCCATAACTGAGGTGAAGGAGCCATTACGTTCAGTCAGATTCTGAAAGGAATGACACCAGGCTCCAATTCTACAAGTGGCAGGTAGTGAGCTTCACGGGGGAATGGAGTCTGTCTCTGTGCCTTCGCCTGCTCATGGCCCCTTTGTGACTGACCACCATTTCCCAGATAGTGGTTCTCTTCGTCCGTCATATCACACACATACATTCACAAACACACTGTCTATCTCACACACACACAGAGTCTCTTACACACACTCTCTCTCTCTCTCTCTCACACATACACACACGCACACACACACAGTCTCTTACAGACGCACACACACAGAGTCGCTCTCTCACACATAGAGACTCATACACACATACTGTCTCATACACACACACACAATCATAAATACACTCTGTCTGTCTCACATGCACACATATACTTATTGCCTCTCTTTCTCACACACACATACAGTCTCTCATACACAGACACACACACGGTATCACAAACAGTCTCACTCTCTCACACACAGACACATACACAGACACAGACACACACACACAGTCTGTCTCTCACACACACACAATCTCTCACAGATACTCATATACACAGTCTCTCTCACACACACAGTCTCTCTCTCACACAGTCTCTCTCTCTCTCTCTCTCTCTTTCTCTCACACATACACACACACAAAATCTCTCTCACACACTCACACACAGTCTCTCTCTCACACACTCACTCACAACATGCTCACCCCTTTCCAACCCCTAGGTCAACACATGCCCATCTTACATTGTCGGAGGAGCCCTAGTAAGGGAATGGAAGCTGTCTGAAACCAAATTGAATTCATTGTCACTAACGAGGTGAGACTCATGGACTGTCCTCTGATCACCAAGGCCCAAGTGCATCCAATGTGTTTTTAAAATGGATTTCTGGTGCTCCTACCCAGTGTACCTTAGCTGCAGGTACTGTCAGGCTGATCCCCCGGGCCTGGCACCTCTGGCTGATTGAGGCCTGGGCACAGGTACTGGAGCCTCCTCTGTAGCCAAGCAATGCAAGCTATGGCAGAAGGGCTGTCCACACTCACAAAATCCTGCGAGTAGCAGAGGCAGCAGCTCCTCCTCATTGCTAAGACAGACTGGACAGACTTGTCCCAAACAGACAAAGACCTGAGATAGAACTGTTCCCTCAAGCTCAGGGACTGGGCGATGGTCTGAGGGTAGGTGTGCTGTGCATCTCTGCCATGCCTGTTGCAAAGGAGGGTCACCAACGTCTTGTTGGAGGAGGCCACCCACACGGGCAAGAGGACAATGGCACCATTCCTGCCTTTGATTGTCTAAGGCAGGGTCCCCTCTGGATCTCCGACAGACCTTCACTCACCCCGCACTGCTCCTCCAGCATCTGCTACCTCTTAGACACCCTCGGAGGGCTCTCAGCAGGAGTCTATCCTTACACACTCTGCAGTGACTTTAGCTGTCGCTGACTCTGGCAGCAATCAGGCCTTTGAAGGGTGTCAAGCACTCCTTTAGATTTAGATTAGATTTAGATTAGATTACAGTGTGGAAACAGGCCCTTCGGCCCAACAAGTCCACACTGACCCGCCGAAACGAAACCCACCCATACCTCTTACCTAACACTACGGGCAATTTAGTATGGCCAATTCACCTGACCCTGCACATCTTTGGATGGTGGGGGGAAACCGGAGCACCCGGAGGAAACCCATGCAGACACGGGGAGAACGTGCAAACTCCACACAGTCAGTCGCCTGAGGCGGGAATTGAACCCGGGTCTCTGGCGCTGTGAGGCAGCAGTGCTAACCACTGTGCCACCGTGCCGCCCACTCCTGTGTTGAAGGTTCCTGAATTCTGACAGGCCTCAGTTTGTCCAGGACAGTAGCAGGGGACAGGAATCACTAAGGCACTAGCACTTCCTTCCTCATCTGTGGACAAAATGGCTGCCACCTCAACCCCTGCCTCGAGCCACTGGGAGCTCATCGTCCCTACTCACCGACTCTTTTCAGCTGGTCAACATGCGACCATGCTGTGAACAGCAGTCAGAGTGAGGAGTCCTTACCCAGTCTATATGTGATTCCAAATCCACCTGTAACATGTTTGACTCTGGGCAATTAGGGATGGCAATTAAATGCTGGCCCAGTAGTGATGCGACGTCTGATGAATGAGTGAATGAAAATCACCTCTCATTCTTCAACTGATAGACAGTTAACCTGCTTAATCTTGCCTCATAAAATATCCCCTTAATCCCAGGAAGGAATTGAGCTAACCTGCTTTCTTTGAACATTAGAACTAAGAGCAGAAGTAGGCCATTCGGCCCCTTGAGCTTACACTGACACTTAATACAATCATGGCTGATCACATCTAACCCCCCCCCCCCCTCAACTCCACTTTCCTGCCTGCTCTCCTTAACCCTTTAACCCACTGCTAATTAAACATCTGTCCCTCTCCTCCTTAAATTTACTCAATGTCCCAGCATTCATTGCACTCTGGGAAGTGAATTCCACAGATTCATGACCCTTTGAGAGAAGTAAATTCCCCTCACCTCCATCTTAAATCTGCCACCTCTTAACCTAAAATTGTGATCTCTCGTCCTAGATTGCCCCACACGGGGAAATGTCCTTTCTGCATTTGTTCTACCAATCCTGTTTAGCACCTTATTGGCCTCAATTAGATCGCCTCTCATTCTTTTAAACTCCAGAGAGTATCGCCCTGAACTGCTCAATCTCTCTTCATAAGACAAACCCCATATCTCTGAATCAATCTAGTGAACCTCCTCTGAACTGCCCCAATGCAACTGCATCCCTCCTCAGGTAAAAGGACCAAAATTGTACTCAATACTCCAGGTGCAGTCTCACTAATGCCTTGTAGAGTTTCAGCAAGGCTTCCCTGCATTTATTCTCTATTCTTTCAGCAATAGATGCCTGAATTTCATCTGCCTTCCTTACTACCTGCTGTACCTGCGTATTAGTTTTCTGTGAATAATGCACATAGACACCCTAATCCCTCTGCACTGAAGCACTCTGAAATTTCTCTCCATTTACATATAAGTTACCTTTCTATTCGACTGACCAAATGGATTACCTTACACATATCTATATTAAACTTCATCTGCCAAATTTTGACCCATTCACCCAGCCTATCCATATCCTTGTAAATCTCTTACCTCTTCAATGCAACTGACTTTCCCATCAATTTTAGTGTCGTCTGCAAGTTTGGCGACAGTACTTCCTATCCCCACATCTGAGTCATTAATGTAGATTGTAACTGGTTGAGCCCTGAAGACTGAATCCTGTGGCACCCCACTAGTTACAGCTTCGGAGAAAGTGAGGTCTGCAGATGCTGGAGATCAGTGTCGAGAGTGTGGTGCTGGAAAAGCACAGCAGGTCAGACAGCATCTGAGAAGCAGGAGAATCGGCGTCTTGGGCATAAGCCCATTCCTGAAGAAGGGCTTATGCCCGAAACATCGATTCTCCCGCTCCTTGGATGCTGCCTGACCTGCTGTACTTTTCCAGCGCCACACTTTTCGAATTGTTACAGCTTGCCAATCAGAAAAAGGCCTATTTATTCCATCTCTGTTTTCTTGGTTAACCAATCCTCTATCCAAGCTAATAGATGGCCTATGAAATTGTGTGATCTTACCTTTTGTGTTGACTTATCAAATACCTCTCGAAGTCCAGGTGTACTATACCTACAGGATCCCCATTATCCTCATTGCTTATTACATCTTCAAATCATTTTAAATGTAATTATATCCGTTAATTTTTTTTTCTCATTCATGTAGCATTTCACTCAGCACAGACAACAGGACCTTCCTAAAGCCATCTCTGTGTTAGACACAGCAATGGGCCATTAGCAGTATCTTCAGTCCTTCAGTCTTGCGGGTGTCTCCCTGCATCTCATAAAGACCAAAATTAATTCAAATTCAGATTGAGAGAACTCTGAAGAAGTGTCATACTGCAATTGAAAGTTTGCGGACATTGGTGAGGCCACCTTTGGGATATTGTATCCAATTCTCGTCTCCCTCCTTTAGGAAAGATGTGGTTACCATTGAAAGGGTTCAGAAAAGATTTACAAGGATGTTGCCAGGGTTGGAGGGTTTGAACTACAGGGAGAGGCTGAACAGGCTGAGGCTATGTTTCCTGGAGCATCGGAGGCTGAGGGGTGACTTTACAGAGGTTTATAAAATCATAAGGGGCATGGATAGGGTAAACAGAGAAGGTCTTTTCCGCAGGGTAGAAGGCATAGGTTTAAGGTGAGAGGGGAAATCTATAAAAGGGACCAAATGGCAACATTTTTATGCAGATTGCAGTATGTCTATAGAATGAGCTGCCAGAGGAAGTGGTGGGGGCTGGGGGGTTATTACAACATTTAAAAGGAATCTGGATGGGAATAGGAAGTTTTAAGGAGCTATGGATCAAATGCTGGCAAATGGGACTGGATTAATTTTGGATATCTAGTCAGCATAGATAGGTTGGGCCAAAGGGTCAGTTTCCACGCTGTACATCTCTAAGACTCTATGAGTGTCTCCACAAAGGTCTTTCATTGGTGCTAAGATAGCATTCTGGTGAACACAGGTCCTGCCTGTACTTGGAGCGGGTATGATATTGGAAGGAGCAGGGTGATCTCACCAGACTCCTCGTGAATATTCATGCTTCAGACAATCCCATAAAGTCCAGACGGTAATAATGATCATCACAGTCTGGGATAATGTGGCTGATAAGCTCCAATCTTAACCTACAAAATCACTTCACGGGTTGGAAAACAGTGTGGCACCTGCTAATGAAAAAAAGACATCGCATCAATACAAGTGTTCTTTCCTTCTTTTGTGTGGTGGTTTCAAGAAATCATTGATTTTAGGGACAGTTGATGCCGGGGATGTTATAAAGCTGCAAAGTGATTCAGACAGAGCTGTTTCTCCATACACTGTGCTAGATGGAACCTCACAAAAACAATTTCTCTCCTGCCTTGGGTGGGGGTGGGGGTGGGGGTGGGCAGACTGTCTCACTCCTCCCCATCGATTCGCAGAGATATATTAAGCCTGGGACGGAGGTTTATTTTTAGCTTCCCAAGAGGCAGGTAAATGAATAGACTTGCATTGTGATAGGGTGGGCACGATGCAGGTGAGCTGGTATGGAAGCTAGTCTTCAGCTCCAGTGTAAATGACAGGCACCTCTTCACTTCACGGGCTGGAAAACAGTGTGGCACCTGCAAATGAAAAAAAGACTGCACCAAAGAAATGTTTTTCCTTCTCTTGTTTCAAGAACATTTGATTATTGGAACATTGAGTCAACAACACATTCTCCACACTCATATTAAACTGGGTCAGTTTAGAGTTTAAAACCCCTGGTCAGAAAACAAAGGACGAGGACAGAGAACGAACAGATCCCACCCACAGGACAGTGCTAGACAGAGAGAGACCCCTCCCCCAACACAGAGATCCCAGATCCAGGATAAAGTGACCCAATTCCAAGGGCAGAGCCGGACAGTGACCCCACTCTAGAGGACAGACAGACTCCTACCCCAGGACAGTGACCCCTCCGCCAGGACAGTGACCCCACCCCCAGGACAGTGACCCCTCCGCCAGGACAGTGACCCCACCCCCAGGACAGTGACCCCACCCCCAGGACAGAGACCCCACCCCCAGGACCGAGAGACCCCCCACCCTCAGGACAGAGTGACCCCACACCGAGGACAGTGACCATGCCCCCAAGACACTGACACCACCCCCAGAGCTGTGACCGCTCTCCCAGGACAGAGCGACCCCCACCACCAGGACAGAGAGACACCTCTCCTAGGGCAGTGACCCTGCCCCCAAGACAGTGACCCCAACCACAGGACAGTGACTCCACCCCCAGGAAAGAGACCCCTCCCACAGGCCAGTGACCCTGCCCCCAAGACAGTGGCCCCAACCACAGGACAGTGACTCCTCCCCCAGGACAGTGACCCCTCCCCCAGGAAAGAGACCCCTCCCACAGGCCAGTGACTCCTCCCCCATAACAGTGACTCCTCCCCCAGGACAGTGACCCCTCCCCCAGGACAGTGGCCCCCTCCCTCAGGACAGAGACTCCAACCCCAGAACAGTGACTCCTCCTCCAGGACAGCGACCCCACGCCCAGGAGAGTGACCCCTCCCTCAGGACAGTGACCCCAAGCCCAGGACAGTGACCCCTCCCCCAGGACAGTGACCCCTCCCCCAGGACAGTGACCCCACACCCAGGACAGTGACCCCTCCCTCAGGACAGTGACCCCATGCCCAGGACAGTGACCCCTCCCCCAGGTCAGTGACCCCAACCCCAGGTCAGTGACCCCTCCTCCAGGACAGTGACCCCTCCTCCAGGACAGTGACTCCATCCCCAGAACAGTGACCCCTCCTCCAGGACAGTGACTCCTCCTCCAGGACAGTGACCCCACGCCCAGGACAGTGACTCCACCCCCACGACATCGACCCCACGACCACGACAGTGACCCCTCTTCCAGGACAGTGACCCCACCCTCAGGACAGTGACCCCACACCCAGGACAGTGACCCCTCCCCCAGGACAGTGACCCCACGCCCAGGACAGTGACCCCACGCCCAGGAGAACACTGTCCTGGGGCTACAGGGTGACTGAGGTGGCGATCCCTGATGCTGGAACATAGGGAAATATGGGGGTTTTGGCAAACAAACAACATAGAATCCCTACAGTGGATGGGCTATTCAGCCCATCAAGTTTATACCGACTCTCTGAACAGCATCCCACCCAGACACCCCCCCTACCCTATAATCCTGCATTTCCCTGGACAGTACGGACAATTTAATATGACCAATCCACCTAACCTGCACACCTTTGGACTGTGAGAGGAAATCGGAGCACCTGGAGGAAACCTACGCAGACACGGGGGGAACATGCAAACTCAAAAATGTGCAAATTCCACACAGATAGTCACTCGAGGATGGAATCCAAACCAGGTCCCTGGTGGTGTGAGGCAGCAGTGCTAACCAATAGGATCAGGGACCTGGCTGAGGAGATAGGGTGGAGGATGTCCACCGTTAAACTGGAATTGAAAAGAATAGTGATGAGGTGAGTTTTCACCGCCCCCCTATCAGTTTTGCGCCAGCAGAGGCAAAGACAGGCCCTAAAAATGGCAAATTGAGGACCTCCTCAAAATTAAAGGAGCTTTCTAGACATAAAGACAACAGATGGAGGAAATATTATGATATCAGAGATAATGCTTTGAAACTGATGAGTGCAGGAAAAGCTCCAGGCACAGATCAAATAACAACAGAACATCTAAAAGCCCTTGGAGAGACAGGTGTAGAAGCCGATAACAGAAATGCGCGATCAAAATAACCAAAACAAACATTCCAAGTGATTTGAGACATTTCCTGTTGGTACCTAAGCAACATAAAGTGCAATAAATTTAGAATTTCAGCTTCAATAAAAGTGATCTTGAAAAAAATCAACTTAGGAAAAAAAACACATTTGAAGCAGAATTAGTGAAACAAAATCTGGATTTAGTGCAGGAACAAATGAAGAAAGTTTCACTGAAGACAAATCTTTCATAAATACCTAGAAGCAAACAGAAACATTTTGATCTGCTTCGTAGCCAAAAAGAATGTGTCTGACTGCGTTTTTCACAAATATTAATAGCAGTGCTTTGTTCTTGAAATGTGACACTGACAGTACAAGTATGAGGTTTCCCCAGATCCTAAACTGGGATGGAATAATGAGCATTAGACTAACGAAGAATAATCAGGAGAGATCGTCAGAAACAAAAAAATGAAAGAACTGCAGAAGCTGGAAATCAGAAACAAAAACAGAAAAGCTCAGCAGGTCTGGCAGCACCTGTGGAGAGAAATCAGAGTTAACCTTCCGCAGAACTTACGGTCGCGCGGAAAATGTTGGTTTGTATGCAGAAGGTAAGGTGGAAGAAGGAGGTAAGGAGAGCTCAAAGAGAGAGATGAACATGTGAACAGATAAAGGAATGGACAACCTGGGGGAATGAATAGCTATGGAGATTATTAGTGCTTAATAGTGGACCTTGTGATAATAAGGCCTGGGGGCTGAGGGTTGGGATAAGGACATGGTGCCTCAAATCCTAAAATTGTTGAACTCAATATTGAGTCCAGAAGGCTGCAGAGTTCCCAAGCAGAAAATGAGGTGCCGTTTTTCCAGCTTGCACTGAGCTTCACCGGAATACTGCAGCAAGCCTGAGACAGGGATGTTGGTCAGGAAACAGGGTGGGGTGTTGAAGTGCCAGGCAACTGGAAGCCCAGGATCTTTTCTGCAGACAGAACATAGGTGTTCCACAAAGTGGTCACCCAGTCTACACTTCGTAATCAGGACGTTGCAAGTGAAGAGAGGAGAATGACAAGGCTGTGCAAAGTAATCAAATAATACAGAAAAAAATTCACCCAGTTAGTTTTAATGCCAACAGGTACAGATTGGAGGCAAAATGACACGGGCCTGCTAGCAGAAGCAGGAAGGGTCTTATAAAATATCAGAAATCAGTGAAATCAGGAAGCTTTTGATTATGGATTGAAAATGAACCGCAAAATGGTAACAAGAAGAGCAGCCAGAAGGTAAACATGGGTAGAAACTGGAATGATGACTGAAGGAGAGAGTGTCTCACTGGGACATGGAGGTAGATCTAAACTAACACAAAGAACGCTAGATGCTGGAAACCTGAAACAAGAACAAAAATTGCTGAAGAAACTCAGCAGGTCTGGCAGCATCAGTGGAGAGAAACAGCAGAGTTAATGTTTCGAAGAAGGACCCTAGACCTCTCCAGTTTAATAATATCTTTCCTATAACAGAGCGACCAGAACTGCACACAGTGCTCCAGAGGAGGCGTCACCAACATCCTGTACAACCTCAGCATAACGTCCCGATTCCTGTACTCAAAGGTCTGAGCAATTAAGGCAAGTGTGCTAAACATCTTAACCACCCTATCTATATCTGATTTGATTAGATTCCCTACAGTGTGGAAACAGGCCCTTTGGCCCAACAAGTCCACACCGACCCTCCGAAGAGTAACCCACCCAGACCCATTTCCCTCTGACTAATGCACCTAACACTAGGGGCAATTTAGTATGCAAACTTCAAAGAACTATGTACCTGAACCCCTAGGTCTCTAGTTCTGCAAAAGTACCCAAGGCGCCATTTTTAGTCATATTAGTCCTGCCCTCGTTTGTTTTTCAAAAATGTAATGCCTTGCGTTTATCCAAATTAAAGTCCATCGTGACTCTTCAGTCGATTGACCCAAGATCTCTTTGTAATCTTAGATATCTTATTATCTTAGATACCCTTCACGTCCCTTCATGTTTGTAGTGAACTGAATAAAGAATCCCTGCTTCATGATGTTTGGGCTGTATGTGTAGTCCAATCCCATGTTACACATGCATTTGTTACGATGAGCCAGCAACATCAGCAGTGGACAAGAAAACAAATAGCAGGATAATCACAATCAAAATATTATGGCGACTGAGCCATAATTAACATAGACAATTAAATGTGTTTAAAATGTGCCTAACTTAAAGGAATTTAGTTTGTGTGCACACAAAGGAGGTGTATCTAATTGGTGGATAATGGTGTAAAATACTGAGTAAAATGTGTATTCAGCTCATGTTCAGAACCTCTTATGTTTTGCAAACAGGCAGTAAAGTTAGAAGTGCCTTCAAATTGCAGACCTTCACAACAACTACACATTAAAAAGAAATCACACTGAGACCAAGCTTGAAACCCTTCCTATTCATACACCCGTAACGATGCCTTTTAAATGTTGTAATTGTACCAGCCTCTACCACTTCCTCTGGCAGCTCATTCCATACATGTACCACCCTCTGCACCTAAAAGCTGCCCCTTAGGTCCCTTTTAAATCTTTTCCCTCTCAACCTTAAACCTATGCTCTCTAGTTTTGGACTCCCCTACCCCAGGGAAAGGATCTTGGGTGTTCACCCTATCCATGCCCTTCATAATTTTATAAACCTCTATAAGGTCACCCCTCTGCCTCTGACGCTCCAGGGAAAACAGCCCCAGCCTATTCAACCTCTCCCTATAGCTCCAATCCTCCAACCCTGGCAACATCCCTGTAACTTTTTCCTGAATCCTTTCAAAGTTTCACCACATCCTTCCTATAGCAGGGAGGCCTGAATTGAATGCAGTATTCTAGAAGTGTCCAGGGATGTTCAGGTTGAGTAGGAAATGTGGGATTATGGGGACTGGGTTGGGGGTTTATCTCAGGGTGAGATGCTGTTGGGTGGGTTGATGCAGACTCGATGGGCCAAACTGCCACATTCTATACCAAAGGGATTCTACGATCAGTTGGGACATATACAACAAATGTAACGCATGCCAGAGCCTCAGGGCAAAGGCCCACTGCAGTTTTATCTGTGGATGGGAAGATACCTGGTAGCTTGCTCATCTATGGGCCAAAGCAAGCCCTCCCACCCCCTCACCATCCCTGGGATTTCATGAATGAAGGTAAAGATCATGCCAAGTGTCCACTCCAGCAGCCTCGACCATGTGATGGCTATTCATGGGTGCAACTTTAACAAGCCTCAGTCAGAGGGCTATCCCAGGTCCTCACCCATACCTCAGCCTAACAAGGTTGGATCCCAAAAAAAATCTCAAGTTGCGAAATTGAACTGCTCCGAGTCAGGATTTGCTAACCAACGGGAATGCTCAGAATGCTGCTTTCCAAATCTCTGCGTGAACAGCAAATTTCAATATGACAAATTGAAGTGAGTGGGAAATCTGAGCAGATCAAAGGTTTCTGTTGTCTGCAAAGAGCTTCAAGAACAGGATTTGGGGCACAGAGTGGAACTCTCTCAAATATATCCCAACATTGCATTCTCCAATGGCTCAGCAAAGTTACCAGTTTTACCTTCTGGGCTTTGCCAAACGTTCATTCATAGAAACACTGTCCCTTTAATTCCTCCTCCTCTATCACCAGTGTATATTTGCCTTGCTGTCCTGTCCTGTGTTGTACAGCCAGCTCAGCTGTAATAGTAGACATGTGCAGGAGCTGTCACAAGAGGCAAACATTCCCAGTGAACTGTCAGTTAATCCTCAGTCTGTACAGGAACATATGAAACATGTTAGTTAGGGAAAAAAAGGGTATGGTTGCTAAATTAACTGCACTAATAACAGCTTAGCACAGTTTGGTGAAGGGTTTTGGAAAGACTCAAATCAAATGGTCTCTATTCAATGAATAGGAACATTTCCTTCAAGGGACTTTATGAGACATAATTAGACAACAATATTTCCGTTCTGCCAGCTCCCATCTTCCATTCTAAACCTTCCCCAGCTCAATCTGCTTTCTATTTGAGTCAGCACGAGGTTCTAGAATCTGTTACTAAAGAAAGAATGCTCATTTCTACAGCACCCTTCACGATCTTAGTGCATATCGAAGTGGTTTATGGAAGTGTTGTTACAATGCTCCCTGGGAAACCCTGAGCTAAAACGACCAAATTCATTGAACGAACCACAAATGAAGAAACCACCAAGATTTCATGAACCAGAGCCAACCCAAATTGTACTAGAATGAAGAAATAAGTGTCACTTCAAATAAAAAAGCAAATTTTACTTTCAATAGTGAATGCTAAATAAATACATCTCATACATGCACAAATGCCAGCCTCGCTTCCTGCAGAATGGGTTACTGGAGTTGTAGAGTCTTACAGCACAGAAAAAGACCCTTCGGTGCAACCAGTCCATGCCAACCATGTTCCCAAATTAAACTCGTCCCACCTGCCTGCTCCAGGCCCGTACCCCTCCAAACCTTTCCTGTACATGTACTTATCCAAAAACCTGTTAAACATTATAACTGTACCCATCACTTCCTCAGGAGGTTCCTTCCACATGTGAACCAACCTCTATGTAAAACAAAACTTGCCTCTCATTTCTTTTTTTCTTAAAAGCGTGTCCCCTACTCTTGAACCCCCCCCCCCCCCCCCACCCTAGGGAAACGCCAACTGCCATTAACTCTATCTATACCCATCATTATTTTATAAGCTTGTATCAGGTTGCCTCTCAACCTCTCATGTTCCAGTGACAAAGGTCCCCCGCCTCTCCATATAACTCAAACCTTCCATACCCGGTAACATCCTGGTAAATCTCCTCTGAACTCTCACCAGCTTGGTAATACATTACCACAATTCCACAAAATGTGGATTTTTATTCATGGAGGATATGTCGCAGTCTTATCTGACAACAGTTTTCACCTTCAAGTTTCATAGCTATAGTTATCATCAACACAAGGCACACTCGGACAATTCCTCTCTTCCTCCAGAATTCTTCCTCAACTAACTCACCAATAACACCAATAACACATGTTACAAATTCTCAGCTCTTTTGCATGACTGAGCTATCCATGCTGTCCTTTAGGATTTAGCTCCTTTACAACCCTTACACCACTTCTACAGGAGCTTCTGTGATTGTTACTTTCTTTCTTATTACCAGAGAGATTTGTTTGTATGAATCCTGTATTCTTCTTCCTGTATCTATCTGTTGTGTCTCTTTGTTTGCATCTATGTGTTGATTGACTTCACCTTCCGCATGTAATTCTCCTTTTGTGTCTACAGCTACACAATTTAAGGTGTCATCTTTGGCCCTGTTGGTACTGCTACCAGGTCAAGGGTCACCAGGTCACAGAAGACAGGTATTTCTCATTCTCCAGTTGATTTCTTTATAAATGATGCAGGGTCTTAAAAGCTCTTCCTGAATGTTTTTATAAATAATTACATTTTCAATGGGTATATTAAGGAAATTAACGAGAATGTTTTCAGATCAAATGTTATCAAAATGTGTTAATGTGGGAAATTTGATTTCTGTGCAAAAGGCTTGCACAAATAACAATGGAATGATGACCAGATGATTTTGTTCTTTAATTCTGGTTGAGGGATAAATATCAGCCAGAATACCAAATGAAACTTCTTGATAAACCTTCAGGATAGTGTTCTTGGGACCCATTGGAGACTCCATTCGATATGGGCCAGGTTGGGACTAGATTGGGTTGGGATATCTGGTTGGCCTGGACAGGTTGGACCGAAGGGTCTGTTTCCATGCTATACATCCCTCTGACTCTGACTGTAAAAGGTGGTACTTCTCATAATGCAATGTCAGCCTGGAATTAGGAGGCACACAGACGGAGGAGGGCAAGTCAGAGTACTCACATGAAGGGTTGACAGGCAGTCCCATTGGGAAAGGAGAGTGATGATCAGGCACAGAGAGGAGGCATCAAAGTGGAGGACTCCATGTAATAATGGAAGTGGATCCCTGTAAATTGTCTGGAGGATCACTCCACAGGGATACTGCCTCAACGTGATTGCATTAGCTGTTGGACATGCTGAATGAGAACTCCTTCCAGATTCACATAGGAGGGCACAGACTCATGACCTGGGAGGAGCGTATCACCAAAGTAAGGCAGAAATTGGGCTTTCAGATAAAGTCCTAGTCATCGAGTGTGAGGTACTCTCATGTTGCTGTTTGTGACAGAGGTCTGAAACAAGCATCGTATCCAAGTACCAATGATTAGATTGGATTCCCTACACTGTGGAAACAGGCCCTTCGCCCAAGCAGTCTACACTGACCCTCTGAAGAGTAACCCACCCAGACCCATTTCCCTCTGACTAATGCACCTAACACTATGGGCAATTTAGCATGGCTAATCCACCTGACCTGCACATCTTTGTGACTATGGGAGGAAACCGGAGCACCCGGAGGAAACCCACGCAGACACGGGGAGAACCTGCAAACTCCACACAGACATTCACCTGAGGCTGGAATCGAACCTGGGACCCTGGTGCTGTGAGGCTACAGTGCTAATCACTGAGCCACCGTGCTGCTCCTGGTTTTTCTCCAAGCTGTTGCACACTTGCACTCCTACACCTCACAATTACACCTGTGATGATATTATGGCTTTAAGAGGTTTAGTGAGCCTTATCGAATCAAAAGGAAAGTGAGTGAGGTAAATTATTTGACAGAAAGAAATCTCACAGAGTGTGTCATGTGAATGTGCTCAAAAGTCATTTTGATAGGGAAGGAAAGCAAAAGGAGAATGTGTTACCTGTTACAACACAGAGTGAAGAACTGAGTTCATTTAATTCAAAATTGGATATTCCTCAGATTAAATTGAACAACGAGGAAGTTCTCAAAAATTGGGTTCCAAGGAGAATCAAAACTACCTGAAAAAGTGGTTATTATTGCATGGGGAATAAGTTGGGAAGTAAAAATTAATTGATGCATGATGTATATATAGAAAATACTAATACTAGCCACACCTAATTAAGCAAAACCATTCAAAGTGGCTATTGATGCGAGTGATATAGGTGTTGGTACTGCACTCTTGCAAGCAGGGATGAGAAAGTAAAAAGACCTATTGGGTATTGTTCCAGAAAATTGAATAATCATCAACACTAATATTCCACAATTGAGAAGGAGACCTTGAGTGTGGCATTGGTTGTGCAACATTCTAACATTTACATTGGCAGTAATGTGTCTGAGACAATTGTATATACTGATCATACCCCCTTAAAGTTTTTGGAGAAATTTAAGAATAAAAATACCAAACTGTTTAGATGGAGCTTGTTATTGCAGCCACTCAATTTGAAAATCATGCACAGGGCAGGATGAGAGAACATAACTACCGATGGGTTGTCGTGAATTTGATGAAGGAAGACAGAGGTGTTTGGTGGTGGGAATAAAAGGACTGAAATAGACTATAGTAGTGAATGTGTGCATGCTTACAGTCAATGTAATGTAAATGTAGTGTAGTATGCAAACCATGTAAGAGCAAAGGTTTTCAAAGATGAAGCCACCTTTGTATATTGATGACTCATTTTCTTATAAGGGGTGAGGTGTGATGATACTATGGCTTTAAGAGGTGTATTTTGTCTTGATTTTTATGAAGAAAGGTTGATACAGAGGTGGAGAGCAGTCTGCTCAAGGCCAATTAGGTAAGCAGTTTGTGAGGCCTTGGGTATTTTTTTCAAAGGTGGAACAAAAAAAGCAGCCTGAATGGGTGGGGTCAATCTTCCACAGAACCAGGGTTTTATGTTTTAGTTTTCAGCAATTGCTAGAGTCTTGAAGCTGGATGTGGAAGCTCTTATTCCTCTCTCTGTTACAGCTAAATGCTCAGGTTCTCTTCCTGCTGCTAGAAATACATGTGAGACAATTTGCCTTTGAGTGTTTATAGGATATACTATATTGGAACAATTAATTAACAGCAGTTAGTATGTACATGTTATATTGTTAAGCATTTCAATAAAGTTACAGTTAAGCCAATATTTGTATTTTTATTTTGTCCATATTTTAACCATGGTGTGAAAATAACATGTGGTTTGGTGAAAGTTGAGCAGTTTGACCAATTGATTTGCACCTGGAATACAACACCTTACATTTACCTTTAAAATAAGAAAAAATAGTGTCTGGACTATCTTTTTCATATATTTTGGGCACAGTTTCCCAGCCTACGCCCACTCCCACTCCCCACTCCCCAAACCCCACTCCCACAGCCCACACCCATTCCCACAGCTCACTCCCCTCTCCTACTCCCACTCCCACACCCCACGCCCACAGCCTACTCCCACACCCCACACCCATTCCCACAGCTCACTCCCCACTCCCACTCCCACTCCCACACTCCATACCCGCTTTCACATTCTATAGCCCACTCTCACACCCCCACCCACTCCTACACCCCACTCCTATGCCCCATGCCCCATGTCCAATCCCATGCCCACTCCCACACCACACACCCACTTCCACACCCCACTTTCACACCCCACACCCATTCCCACTCCCACTCCCACACCCCACTTTCACACCCCACAGCCCACTCCCACACCCCACACCCACTCCCACACCCACTCCCACGCCCACTCCCATGCCCCACTTTCACACCCCACTTTCACACCCCACACCCACTCCTACATCCCACTCCTATGCCCCATGCCCAATCCCATGCCCACTCCCACAAGCCAGACCCACTCCCACACCACACTTTCACACCACACACCCATTCCCACGCCCACTCCCACACCCCACAGCCCACTACCACACCCCACACCCACTCCCACGCCCACTCCCACACCCACTCCCACACCCACTCCCACATCCCATTTTCACACCCCACAGCCCACTCCCACAGCCCACTCCCACACCCCACATCCACTCCCACGCCCACTCCCACACCCCACACCCACTCCCACACCCCACTTTCATACCCCACACCCATGCCCCATGCCCACTCCCATGCCCACTCCCACAGCCCATATCCACGCCCACTCCCACACCCCACACCCCACCCCTTTCACGCCCCACAGCCCACTCTCCACACCCCACACCCACTCCCACACCCTACTCCCACACCATAAACCTCGGTCCCACACCCTATCCTCTCCATCCACAGAAGCTTAGTGTTACTACACGCTGTAAACTCCTCTGCTAATTTAAACGCAACACACAGAGGAGCTCACCTCGCACCGTAATCTGGTAAATTTCGAGAGGCAAAGAACTACCCCACAGGTCACTAATTAAAGTAAAAATTAACAATTTTATTCTTTAAGTCCAAAAGAGAACATTAGACAACTATTTACTCCGTTCTCTTAAACCTATCTTTTTCCTCCCACTCTACTATACTGGTCCGATTAAAATTAGAACCAGGAAGCAGTAACTAACAAAAAACAGAGAGTTAAAAATCCCACAACACCAGGCTATAGTCCAACAGGTTTATTTGGAAGCACTAGCTTTGAGAGTGCGGCTCCTTCATCATAACCACCTGATGAAGGAGTGTCGCTCCGAAAGCTAGTGCTTCCAAATAAACCTGTTGGACTATAGCCTGGTGTTGTGGGATTTTTAACTTTGTCCACCACAGTGCAACATCAGCACCTCCAAATAAAAAAAAAACAGAAATTACTGAAAAAGCAGGTCTGGCAGCATCTGTAGAGAGAAATCAGGACTTCTGTGGAAGGGTCACTGGGCCTGAAACATTAACTCTGATTTCTCTCCACAGATACTGTCAGACCCGCTGAGCTTTTCCAGCAATTTCTGTTTTTCATTAGTCACTGCTTTCTGGTTCCACCATCCTTTAACCCAATGCAGTCCTGATTATAACATTAACAAAGTTGCTGCCATATTAAAAATATAATTCCTCATCTCTCTGAGATTTTCTTTGACTATTTTATTAACTCTGGATCTTTAGGTCACCTGCCAGTTTGACCTTTTATTTGAACAAACTCCCTGTTATCTATTATCGTTAAGGAACGCTGAGGCTGATGGGATGGAAATGCAATGAAGATGACAGCAAGTTAATCGTTACCCTCTACATATTCTCACAATCCGGCACCTCAGCTGTGACATTGAGATAAACACATCCACCTGAATCGGGAAAGTATCTTTCAATATTTGGCTTTAAATGTGTTTCTGCAAAATTAGCATAAACCTCCGTGCCCTCTCATTGAACCTTGTATGATAAAACCCATGGTGTGTATGCATCTGCTTAATTAATAAGCATAGCCACTAGAGAAAGATGATACTCCATCTAAGTTGATGCACTTTGAAATTACTGCTTACATGGCAACAGTTTTACGTTCCCCCTTCCTTTTACTCTTTCTCTCTTTTTCTTCATTTATTTCACGGGGTTTGGGCATCACTGGTTGGCTCTGCCCGTTCCTAATTGCCATGGGTATGTTGATGGGGGGGGGTGTCTTCTTGAACTGCCGCAGTCTATCCCCCTGCATCTCCTAGTCCTGTCCAGGAAATGAAAAGAGACTGGGCGACATGGTGGCTCAGTGGTTAGCACTGCTGCCTCACAGCACCAGGGTCCCATGTTTGATTCCATCCTCAGCTGACTGTGTGTGTGGAGTTTGTACATTCTCCCCGTGTCTGCATGGGTTTGCTCTGATTTCCTCCCACAGTCCAAAGATGTGTAGGTTAAGTGAATTGGCTGTGCCAAATTGCCCATAGTATTAAGGGATGTGTGGTTTAGGTGCATTAGTCAGGGGAAATATAGGTTAAGGGAAAGGGCCTGGGTGGGTCAGTGGGACTTGCTGGGCCAAAAGGCCTGTTTCCACACTGTAGGGATTCTGATTCTGATTCTTGGTAGTCTGCTGTTCCTGGCACTGTGCCAATGCTATTGGGCAACCAGCGCTTGGAGGGGTGTTCAACTGCAGCTGGGCAGGACTGACAATCTAACTGCCCATTGTTGCAAAGTGCCCAGCCCCTGCCCCACTGCCATATCAACACTGTCACTGTCTGGAGGAACCATTAGTAAAGACACAGGTTGACGGATAAATACCATGACAAATACCAAATACAAATGCTCCGCAAATGTGAACAAGGTTCCAGTCTGTTATTAACTGCAGACAATAGTTCTATGCTGTTTCTCGTCCACGTTATTAGATTTCACTCAATGAGATTAAGGGATAAGTATGGATGATGCATACAGGTGTGTTGTAATATTTTCAATATGCAGATATTCCCTGGAGGCTATGTGGGTGGAGTTGCATTCTAAACTAAGAATTTCAGAAAATTACAGCATTGCACCTAATATAATAAAGCTTCTTATGTTCCCGCGCATTGCCTAAATATAAGCCAGTGAGGGAATGACAAATAACCTGTTAGGGTTAGGTTACATGTCTCATTTATATCATGGCAAAAGATGAGAGTACCAACAGTTTCAGTTCAGTCTAATACTGGGACAGCAAATGTCTTTGTTATTTGCATTATTTCTTGCTGATTCAACAGGGAACATTTTATATAACTGTACCACCCCTTCCCACTCCCAAACTTGATAATATTGTGAGCCAGTTTGAAGAATTGTTGCTTGGCTCAGATTTGTTCCTTCCATCTACGTAACTCCCTCCAGCCCTGAATCATTCCCTCCCTCGATCCGAATCCCAACTCCTCCCATCACTCCCACCCAGATCTCTGCACTCCAACAATTCTGGCCTTATGCACAAGTACCAGCTTCTACACTCCATTATAGACTGCCTTCCCTTCAGTTAAACTCTCAAATTCCCTTCCTAAAACCATTTCTCTACTTGTCTTTCAAAACCTGCCTACCACATTGATTAAATTTGTGGTCCCCAACTCTAATATGTCTCAATGTCACATTCTGTCTGAGAACTCATATGTGATGGGCCCTGAGATATTTTACAGGGCCCTTTCTAGCCCAGTCTATGTTCTGTGGTGTCCCATCACCAAGCTCAGTGAAGTCCAGGGGTTGGGAGCTGCTCATGAGGTTCCACTACATTGTCCACACTTCTGAAAATAACATTCCAACTTAGTTTGGGCACAGAATTCGAACAGATTCCTTCCAGTTGAATCCAATAGTGGACAATGGCCAACGGGAGCCATTTCAAGTTGTACCTGAGATTGAGGGAGCAGTCTGTAAGTCTTTCTTCCCTTCCTAACCTGACACCATCACAGGAGTCAATTTGAACAGCAATGTATGACTGAGTGGAACCGTTGCTCTAACTTAGTTTTTACTATTGTGAGGTCTATCAATTTTCCAGCAAAACGAAAAGAGAAAGAGAAGGGAGAAAGTGAGGTCTGCAGATGCTGGAGATCAAAGTTGAAACTTTATTGCTGGAACAGCACAGCAGGTCAGGCAGCATCCAGGGAACAGGAGATTCGACGTTTCGGGCACAGGCCCTTCCTCAGGAATGAGCAGAGAGTGTTCAGCAGGAGAAGATAAAAGGTAGGGAGGAGGGACTTGGAGGAGGGGCGTTGGAAATTTGATAGGTGGAAAGAGGTCAAGGTGAGGGTGATAGGTCGGAGTAGGATGGAGGCGGAGAGGTCAAGAAGAAGACTGCAGGTCAGGAAGGCGGTGCCGGGCTGGAGGGATCCGGCTGAGACAAGGTGGGGGGAGGGGGGATGAAGAAACTGGTGAAGTCCAAGTTCATCCCCTGCGGTTGGAGGGTTCCCAGTCGGAAGATAAGACGCTCCTCCTCCGACCGTCGGGTGTTGTGGTTTGGCGGTGGATGAGTCCAATGACCTGCATATCCTCGGTGGAGTGGGAGGGGGAGTTGAAATGCTGTGCTACAGGTTGGTTGGGTTAGTTCGTCCGGGTGGCCCAGAGGTGCTCTCTGAATCGCTCCGCAAGTAGGCGGCCTGTCTCCCCAATATAGAGGAGGCCACACCGGCTGCAGCGGATGCAGTAGATGATGTGGGTGGAGGTGCAGGTGAATCTGTGGCGGATATGGAAGTTTCCTTTGGGGCCTTGGAGAGAAGTGAGGGGGGAGGTGTGGGCGCAAGTGTTGCACCTCCTGCGGTTGCAAGGGAAGGTGCCGGGAGTGGAGGTTGGGTCGGTGGGGGGTGTGGATCTGACAAGGGAGTCGCGGAGGGAGTGGTCTTTACGGAAAGCTGATAGGGGAGGGGAGGGAAATATATCCTTGGTGCTGGGGTCTGTTTGGAGGTGGCGGAAGTGACGGCGGATGATGCGCTGTACATGGAGATTGGTGGGGTGGTAGGTGAGGACCAGTGGGGTTCTGTCCTGGTGGCGGTTGGAGGGGCGGGGCTCAAGGGCGGAGGAGCGGGAAGTGGAGGAGATGCGGTGGAGGGCACCGTCGACCACGTCGGGGGGGAAATTGCGGTCCTTGAAGAAGGAGGCCATCTGTATTTTGAACTGGTCCTCCTGGGAGCAGATGCGGCGGAGACGAAGGAATTGGGAGAATGGGATGGCGTTTTTACAGGGGGCAGGATGGGAGGAGGTGTAGTCCAGGTAGCTGTGGGAGTCGGTTGGTTTGTAGTAGATGTCCGTGTTGATTCGGTCGCCTGAGATAGAAACAGAAAGGTCTAGGCAGGGGAGGGAGGAATCTGAGACTGTCCAGGTGAATTTGAGGTTGGGGTGGAAGGTGTTAGTGTAGTGGATGAACTGTTCAACCTCCTCGTGGGAGCACGAGGTAGCGCCGATACAGTCATCAATGTAGCGAAGGAAAAGATGGGGGGTGGGGCCAGTGTAGTTGCGGAAGATGGATTGTTCCACATACCCTACGAAGAGGCAGGCATACCTCTTCGTAGGGTATGTGGAACAATCCATCTTCCGCAACTACACTGGCCCCACCCCCCATCTTTTCCTTCGCTACATTGATGACTGTATCGGCGCTACCTCGTGCTCCCACGAGGAGGTTGAACAGTTCATCCACTACACTAACACCTTCCACCCCAACCTCAAATTCACCTGGACAGTCTCGGACTCCTCCCTCCCCTTCCTAGAATTTCTGTTTCTATCTCAGGCGACCGAATCAACACGGACATCTACTACAAACCAACCGACTCCCACAGCTACCTGGACTACACCTCCTCCCATCCTGCCCCCTGTAAAAACGCCATCCCATTCTCCCAATTCCTTCGTCTCCGCCGCATCTGCTCCCAGGAGGACCAGTTCAAAATACGTACAACACAGATGGCCTCCTTCTTCAAGGACCGCAATTTCCCCCCCGACGTGGTCGACGGTGCCCTCCACCGCATCTCCTCCACTTCCCGCTCCTCCGCCCTTGAGCCCCGCCCCTCCAACCGCCACCAGGACAGAACCCCACTGGTCCTCACCTACCACCCCACCAATCTCCATGTACAGCGCATCATCCGCCGTCACTTCCGCCACCTCCAAACAGACCCCAGCACCAAGGATATATTTCCCTCCCCTCCCCTATCAGCTTTCCGTAAAGACCACTCCCTCCGCGACTCCCTTGTCAGATCCACACCCCCCACCGACCCAACCTCCACTCCCGGCACCTTCCCTTGCAACCGCAGGAGGTGCAACACTTGCGCCCACACCTCCCCCCTCACTTCTCTCCAAGGCCCCAAAGGAAACTTCCATATCCGCCACAGATTCACCTGCACCTCCACCCACATCATCTACTGCATCCGCTGCAGCCGGTGTGGCCTCCTCTATATTGGGGAGACAGGCCACCTACTTGCGGAGCGATTCAGAGAGCACCTCTGGGCCACCCGGACGAACTAACCCAACCAACCTGTAGCACAGCATTTCAACTCCCCCTCCCACTCCACCGAGGATATGCAGGTCATTGGACTCATCCACCGCCAAACCACAACACCCGACGGTCGGAGGAGGAGCGTCTTATCTTCCGACTGGGAACCCTCCAACCGCAGGGGATGAACTTGGACTTCACCAGTTTCTTCATCCCCCCTCCCCCCACCTTGTCTCAGCCGAATCCCTCCAGCCCGGCACCGCCTTCCTGACCTGCAGTCTTCTTCTTGACCTCTCCGCCTCCATCCTACTCCGACCTATCACCCTCACCTTGACCTCTTTCCACCTATCAAATTTCCAACGCCCCTCCTCCAAGTCCCTCCTCCCTACCTTTTATCTTCTCCTGCTGAACACTCTCTGCTCATTCCTGAGGAAGGGCCTGTGCCCGAAACGTCGAATCTCCTGTTCCCTGGATGCTGCCTGACCTGCTGTGCTGTTCCAGCAATAAAGTTTCAACGAGGAAGAGAAGGGCTCAAGGAAAGTTTTATCACTTGTGGACAACAATTAATGATCATAACCCCTCTTTTTGTGTATTTTAGCTGAGTGAATTTGTCTTCTGCATTTATTTAAGCCAAATATCATTGGCTGGGCTCATAATTGGCTTCAATGAAAACTTATAATCTTCTAATTGATATCTAAAGGGCAAACTCATTACAAATACAACTATGGTGAGACTGGGTTAATGAATTGATACCATGTTAATCAGATGTTACACTACCTCTACTTACATATATAGATTTGTAACTGACAAGGGGGTCTAGACCTATTGGAAGACAGAAGTGACATTTAGATTAACTATGGTGGAGTTGGTTTGAGGGACAGAGTGGCCTACTTGCAAAGATTATGTTTGTTTTCTCATCCTAAATAATTCTTGCAAATTGCTTCCATTGTGAGATGTTATGTAAACATCTATAAAGTGAACTGACAATCATAACGTGTGACAGTGAAATTTGCAGGAGTACTATCTTTCAAAATTTGCAATCAAGCCAGATGAGAAAATCCATTTCGAAATATTTAACATCTCTTTGAAAATGGAGTCACATGTAGACATGGTGGTGAAGAAGGCGTTTGGCATGCTTACCTTTATTGGTCAATATAGGCGTTGGAAGGTCATGTTGTAGCTGTACAGGACATTTTTAGAATGCTACGTACAATTCTGGTCACCCTGCTATAAAAAAAGATGTTAAACTTGAAAGGGTTCAGAAAATATTTACAAAGATGTTGCCGAGACTGGAGGGTTTTAGCTATCGGGAGAGGCTGAATAGGCTGAGTCTATTTTCTCTGGAGTGTCAGAGGCTGAAGGGTGACCTTGCAGAGGTTTATAACATCATGGGGGGTACGGATAGGGTGAACAACCAAGATCATTTCTCCAGGGTCGGGGAGTCCAAAACTAGATGGCATTGTTTTAAAGCGAGAGGGGAAAGATTTAAAGGAGACTTTTTTCATGCAGACAGTGTTTTGTGTATGGAATGAGCTGCCAGAGGAAGTGGTGGAGGCTGGTACAATTACAACATTTAAAAGGCATCTGGATGGGTATATGAATAGGGAGGGATATGGGCCAAATGCTGGTAAATGGGACTACATCAGTTCAGGATATCTGGTCACATGGATGATTTGGTCTGAAGGGTCTGTTTCTGTGCTATATGACTCTATGATTCTATTTAGAAAGGCATATTATGATCAAACAATGGTGTCACAAATTATGTCTGACAAATTTATTAGAATTCTTTGAGGAGGTAACCAGCAGAATAGATAAAGGGGATGTGAGCAATGCAACATATTTGGACTTTCAGGGAGGTGTTTGGTAAGGTACTACACGCTGGGCTACTTAATATGGTAAGAGCCAATTGTGTTGCGGGGTTGCACATAAACATGGACAGAGGATTGGCTAACCAATAGAAGACAGAGATTTGGGATAAGCAGGACATTTTCAGGATGACAACATATAACTAGTGGAGTATTACAGGGATCAGTGCTGGGTCCATAATTATTTATAATATATATTGATGACTTGGATGAGGAAAGTGAATGTACTATGGCCAAGTACTATAGGCAAGTGGTGAGGATGACTCAGGGATCTAAGCAAATGGGCAAAAGAACTTGGCATATGGAATGTAATGTGGGAAAATATGAGGCTATGCAGCTTGGCAGGAAGAATAGAGGAGCTGAATATCATTTAAATGGAGAAAAGCTGCAGGCACCTATAAAACAGAGGGATTTAGGAGCCCTCCTTACAGCATCAGAGGCTGAGGGGTGACCTTATAGAGGTTTATAAAATCATGAGGGCCATGGATAGGGTAAATAGACAAGGTCTTTCCCCTGGGGTGGGGGAGTTCAGAACTAGAGGGCATAGGTTTAGGGTGAGAGGGGAAAGATATAAAGGGGACCTAAGAGGCAACGTTTTTTCACAGAGGGTGGTGCGTGTATGGAATGAGCTGCCCCAGAGGATTTGGTGGAGGCTGGTACAATTACAGCATTTAAAAGGCAACTGGATGGGTTTATAAATAGGAAGGGTTTGGAGGGATATGGGCCGGGTGCTGGCAAGTGGGACTAGATTGGGTTAGGCTATCTGGTCAGCATGGATGAGTTGGACCAAAGGGTCTGTTTCCGTGCTGTACTTCTCTATGACTCAATGACTCTAATCACAAAAAGCTAACATCCAAATTCAGTGTGTAATAGGGAGAACAAATGGGATGTTGGCCTTTATTTCACAGGGAGTGGAGTATAAAAGTAGAGATGTTTTGCCAAAACTCTACAAGATTCTAGCCAGACCACAGCTGGAATACTGTGAACAAGTTGGTTCCCTTATCTAAAACAGATAAACTGGCTTTGGAGACAGAAGGTTTACCATGCTGATTCCAGGTATGGAGGGACTATCATGAAGAGAGGTTGTATGGGTTGGGCCTGTACTTGTTGGAATCGAGCAGAATGAGAGGCGACCTTACTGAAGCACGTATGATTCTTAGGAGACTTGACCTAGCTCCCTGGTGCGGTGAGGCAGCAGTGCTCACCACTGAGCCACTATGCTGACTCAGGTTTATAAGGGGTATAGATAAGGTGAATGGCAAGAGTCTTTTCCCCAAATTGAGGTATTTCAAAACTAGCGGGCATGTTTCTAAGGTAAAAGGAAATAAAATTTTAAAAGGGCACAAGAGGTGATTTCTTTTACACAGAGAGTGATTTGTGTGTGGAATGAATCTCCAGAGGAAATGGTGGATGCAGATGCAGTTACAATGTTTAAAAAACATTTGGGTGAGGACATGAATAAGAAATGTTTGGAGGGATATGGACCAAACACAGGCAGGTGGGGCTGGTGTAGTTTGGGAACATGGTCGGCATGGACTGGTTGGACCGAAGGGGTCTGTTCCCATGCTGTATGACTCTATGATTCCACAACGTCGAATGCTCCTGCCTAATAAAACAATTTTGATTCTGCTTGGAGGAGAATCTAGGGCATTGTTTGAGAATAAGGAGTCACACATTTGGGACAGAAATGAGGGGAATTTAAGAGGGCAAGAGGACATGACCTTAAATATCGAGTTAACTGCAGAGAATGCTGAAGAGAATTAGTAGGTCTGGCAGCAACGGTGGAGAGAGAGATAAAGAATCTTTTTGCGTCTCGCAATGTTAGATCTCAGCTTTCAGCATCTACAGCATTTTGCTCTGTTTTGAGTCTTAAAAGATCATGGAGGACAGAGGAAGGTGGCAATTGTTTTGTGAAAATCTCCCACAACCCAAAAGTAAACTGTCGAGGATGGGGAGGAGGATAAAATGGAAATTCTAAAAAAGAGTCGTTTTTTTAGGCAGGAGCATTCGGCGTTGTGTCTTTTAAACATTGTAACTGTATCTGCAACCATCACTTCTTCTGCAGGTTCATTCTTCACATGAATCACTCTCTGTGTAAAAGAAATCTCCTCTTGCGTCCTTTTTAAAATTTTTCTCCTCTTACCTTAAACATATGCCCGCTAGTTTTGAAATCCCCCACTTTAGGGAAAAGATTCTTGCTATTCACCTTATCTAAAACCCTCATGACCTTATAAACTTGGGTCAGCATAGTGGCTCAGTGGTTGGCACTACTGCCTCACAGCACCACGGAGCTAGGTTCGATTCCAGCCTCGGGTGACTGTCTGTGTGGAGTTTGCACATTCTCCCTATGTCTGTGTGGGTTTCCTCCAGGTGCTCCAGTTTCCGCCCACAGTCCAAAAATGTGCAGTTAGGTGAGTTGGCCATGCTAAATTGCCCATAGTGTTCAGGGATGTGTAGGTTAGGTGCATTAGTCAGGGGTGGTAATAGGTTTGGGTGGGTTACTCCTTGGAGGAGTTGGTGTGAACTTGATGGGCCAAAGGGCCTGTTTCCACACTGTAGGGATTCTAATTCTATAAGGTCACCCCTCAACCTCCTACGTTCCAGTGAAAAAAGTCCCACCCTCTCCTTATAACTCAAACCCTCCATTCGCTGAAAAATCCTGTTAAATCTTTTCTGAACCCTCTCCAGCTTAATAATATCCTTCCTTTAACAGAGCAACCAGAACTGGACGCACCAACATCCTGTGCAACCTCAACATGGCACCCCCAACTCCTATTCCCAATGAGTAATGAAGACAAGTGTGCGAAAGGCCTTCTCAACCAGGCTATCTACATGAGGCAAACTTCAAAGAATGATGTACCTGAACCCCGAGGTCTCTCTGTGCCAAAGCACTATCCAAGACCTTACTTTTATGATAAGTCCTGTCCTTGTTTGTTTTACCAAAATGTTGAAAGTGATACTAGTTGAAATTAAGCCATGATCTAACTGTGAAACAGAACAGGTTTGAGGGATCGTCCAGCTTTCCCCTCTCCATGTTGCTGGGGATTAGTGAAGCTTTCTCAGATGTCATGGGATGCGTTTGGAATGTAATACTTCATTGGTGAGGAAAGCTTGCAGAAGTTGGGACTGTTTTCCTTGGAGGGGAGAAGGCTAAGAGAAGATTTAATGGAGAGAGTTCTGGTCAGAGGAGAAGGGGAGAAAGAAGATCAAGAATCAATGAGGGCAATCTTAAAATGCTTTGCAAAAGAAACAAATGCCAAGTGAAATTTCTTTCACACAGCGTGTAGTTAGGATCCAGAATGCATTACCTGGGAATTTGGTAGAGGCAGGTCCAACTAAAGCATCCAAAAGAGCAGAGGATGAATATTTAATTAGAAACAAGGGAATGGCAAAAAGGCAGGAGTTTAGCATTGTTAACAAACAGCCGGTACAGATATGATGGGCCAAATGGCCACCATCAACATTGTAACAATTCTGCTACACACCATGGATTTATTGCAGCGATATCTTTAGTCTCCGGCAGTGATCTCTGCTTGAATTACATGTTCAATCTGCAAATCAGTGCAGTCCAAGTAATGGAAAACATAATCCCAGTGTATCCACCAGCTTGTAGCAATGCTTTATACAGTGACCTTGTGATTACTTACCTGTAGCAGACAAAAGAACCATTTTAAAGTTTTAGAATTTGATGTTTTCCTCATGCTTTTTTGTTTCCATGACATTGACCGTGGGATTTAAAGCAGAATTGGTGCAAATGAAATCTGCACATTTCCAGGACGTTGTTTTGAGGTGTGGTAATGTTAAGGCAAATCACATTGCTTCTGCATGCTGCTATTATGGCAGTCTGGCTTATGAAGCAGACCCATTTATAAAGGTTATACAAACTCCAGCTTTCATTCCCCTACTGTCAGCAAGTTTTCCCTGTATTGTTGGTACACGAAGACATATTGATATGCTGTAATTGGTTCATGTAACATCTTCAGTTGAGAGCTGCAATTAAAAAACACACTAGGACCGATTTGTGATATCTCTTTGTCAGCAGGTGAAATGCTGTCTGGGCCTCTAATGTAATACTTAATTACTGTAAACTGCATCAACCAACTCCTCTAGACTTTTGAGAAGGTTTGTCTTTTTGTCCTAGCCAATTAAACACTAAAGTGCAGCTCCACAAATTACATAGAATCCCTACAATGTGGAAACAGGCCATTTGACCCATCAAATCCACACCGACCCTGCCAAAAGCATCCCATCCAGATCCAACCCAATCCCTGTAACCCTGTCTATCCCATGGTTAACCCACCTAGCCTGCACACCCCTGCACACTATGGGCAATTTAACATGGCCAATCCATCTAAACTGCACACCTTTGGACTGTGGGAGGAAACCAGAGCATCCAGAGGAAACCCACACAGACACAGGGAGAACATGTAAACTCTGCACAGACAGTCACCTGAGGGTAGAATCAGACCCAAGTCCCTGGCGCTATGAGACAGCAATGCTAACCACTGATCCACCACACTGCCCAAGTGCAATGATTATTTATTCAACTGTTAGGCCCGTAGCAACATCTAATAGAGCAGGTTCTGTTTTTTCTCACTCCTCACTATTATCCAGTGATCCTAGTCTTCAGATTATTGACTGAGCAGAAGTTTTGATTTCTTCTCCTTTGTTAGATGTGTCAGGGCAAATTTGACAATCGTCATGTTTTCAGAAATTGTGATGACATCTGTAGTTTACAAGCTGTCACCTTCATTGACCATGTGTTGGTCAATTAAGACCCTTAACTGGCCAAAGTTTAATCTCTATGAGATTCCCCCCTCACTCATCAGAACTCGAGTGTAAACAATCCTAACCCAGTCAATCTCTCCTCCTACGTCAGTCCTACTATCCCTGGGATCAGCCTGGGAAACCCTCACTGCACTCTCTCGAGAGCAAGAGCATCCTTCCTCAGAAGAAGAGACCAAAACCGCACACAATGTTCGAGGTGTGGCCTCACCAAGGCCCTGTATAATTGCAACAACACATCCCTGCTCCCGTACTCAAAACCTCTCACAATGAAGCCCAACATCCCATTTGCCTTCGTTATTGCCTGCTGCACCTGCATGCTTACCTTCAGTGACTGGTGCACAAGGACACCCAGGTCCCACTGCACACTCCCCACTCCCAATGTACAGCCACCCAGGTAGTAATCTGCCTTCTTGTTTTTGCTTCCAAAGTGAATAACCTTGCATTTATTCAAATTAGTGATAGATTTTGTCAAGGAGAATGAGGAGAAGCAAATAAAATAAAACATCCAGTTGTAAGACAAGTTTAAGAGCAGCGGTACCTGGGGACATTTAAATTATTGAAGATCGCAGCACGAATTGTCCTCTTCAATTTACATCTTTGGTAATGATTCTCTTCCACCACTCCTCCAATGCGAATCTTCAATTGGGAGCTTAACAATGTGATGAAGAAGACAAAGGACATCCATGGCTTTCTCAGTCAAAGGATAGAACATAGAACATAGAACAATACAGCGCAGAACAGGCCCTTTGGCCCTCAATGTTGCGCCGACCAGTGGACTTTTCTCAGCTTGTCCCCCTACACTATCCCAAAATCATCCATGTGCTTATCTAAGGATTGTTTAAATCTCCCTGATGTTGCTGAGTTTACTACCTTAGCAGGTAGGGCATTCCACGCCCTTACCACTCTCTGTGTAAAGAACTTGCCTCTGACACCAATCTTAAATCTATCACCCCTCAATTTATAGTTATCCCCCGTCGTACAAGCTGACATCATCATCCTAGGGAAAAGTCTTTCTCTGTCTACCCTATCTAATGCTCTGATCATCTTGTATGTCTCTATCAAATCCCTCCTTACCCTTCTTCCTTCTAATGAGAAAAGACCCAAGTCTCTCAGCCTTTCCTCATAAGACCTTCCCTCCAGACCAGGCAACATCCTGGTAAATCTCCTCTGCACCTTTTCCAATGCTTCCACATCCTTTTTGTAATGGGGCGACCAGAACTGTACACAATATTCCAAGTGTGGCCACACCAGCGTTTTGTATAGTTGCAGTATGATATTGCGGTTCCGGGACTCAATCTCTCCACCAATGAAACCTAACACACCGTATGCCTTCTTATCAGCACTATTCACCTGGGTGGCAACTTTCAGGGATCTATGCACATGGACTCCAAGATCCCTCTGCACATCCACACTACCAACAATCTTTTCATTGACCCAGTACTCTGCCTTCCTGTTATTCTTCCCAAAGTGCATCACTTCACATTTAGCTGCATTGAACTCCATAGAACAGAAAAATATAAAGTAATGACAAATTTGTCAAAAGCACTGGAATACTGTGTCCAGTTATGGTGAATGCACTTTACAAAAGGATGTGAAGGCATTGAAGAGAGAGCTGGAAAGCATTTGGGAATGTTTCCAGAGATGAGCAACTCCAATCATATGGAATGATGTACAAAGCTGGAACTGATCTCCCTGGATTGGGGAAGGTTGAGAGGAGATTTGACAGAGGAATTCAAATTCACAAAGGGTCTGGACTGAGTAAATATGGAGGTACCGTTCTCGTTGATGCTAAAATGAGAGGTCACCTATTTCGAGTGATTGACAAAAGAACAAAGGACAGTATGAGGAATGGTGCTTTTACTCAGCAAGGACACTGCCTGAGAGTGTGGTGGAGGCAGATTCAATCATGGTTTTCAAAAGGGAGTTGGACATACTCTGGAAGGGGAATGATTTGTAGGGTTACTGAGGAAAGGTGGTCAAGAGGTAGCACTAGCTGCATTACTCTAGCAGAGAGCTTTCAAAAGAACAAATAGCTACTTTCGGTTCAGTAACCTGACTGTGTTTTTTTTTAGATTACATTACAGTGTGGAAACAGGCCCTTCAGCCCAACAAGTCCACACCGACCCGCCGAAGCGCAACCCACCCATACCACTACATTTGCCCCTTACCTAACACTATGGGCAATTTCCCATGGCCAATTCACCTGACCTGCACATCTTTGGACAGTGGGAGGAAACCGGAGCACCCGGAGGAAACCCACGCAGACACGGGGAGAACGTGCAAACTCCACACAGTCAGTCGCCTGAGGCGGTAACTGAACCCGGGTCTCAGGCGCTGTGAGGCAGCAGTGCTAACCACTATGCCACTGCGCCGTCCACACCAATTCCCAATTTCAGCCATTCCCACCTTACAACACAGCTCTCTGCTCCTGAAGAAGGGCTTATGCCCGAAAGGTCGATTCTCCTGCTCCTTGGATGCTGCCTGACCTGCTGTGCTTTTCCAGCAACACATTTTCAGCTCTGATCTCCAGCATCTGCAGCCCTCACTTTCTCCTCTCTGCTCCAGACCACAAGCGGGGCAGTCGGAGCCAGGACACTTAATAGGCCAAGTACTGCTTATTAATTAGTACATTTACCATGAGAAAATTAGGCACAGGAGCAACAGTAGGCCAATCAGCTCATCGAATCCGTTCCACAACTCAATGAAATCCTGAACTGATAATCCTCAATTCCACTCTCCTGCCTTCCTGCACGCAACAAAACTTGATCCAAAAATAACCAACTCTGGTCTTTTTCACAATTTCCCTCAATAGGTAAGACACAACGTAACATGAGAAATAAAATGACATGAAATGGCACAGTTCCTGTCAAATAGGAGAGATGCAAAGAACAGTAAAGGATGATGGTAGGAGCCGCAAAGTAGAAATATGAAAAGAACTTTGTAAATTAACCTGTAAAGTTTCACAATTATTGGAGGAAATGGGAAATGGTTGGGTGAAATGCTTGCTTCTTGAAACCTGTAACCCTGAACAGATTTGTCCCAGCCTCTAAAAGATGTGAGAAATGGAGAGATGGGAAAACATGGTTTAGAATTAAAATTGCCTTTATTGTCACATGCACTCCAATTAATGCAATGAAAAGTTTGCAATGTCGCCAATCTTAAGTACAGGATACTTAAGTGTTTGGTACAAAATTGAAAGAAAAATAAATAAAAATCCAGCATAAGAATAAAAAGGAAAAGATAGTACTCAAAAGACAGTTCTTTTCACCAATCCATGCCAGCACGGAACGTCCAGACCACACCGGGCCTAACAGTACCAGACTTCAAACCTCAAAGCCTTGCCTCCAGTCTGGGACTCACCTCCCCAAACCGGTCTCCATTCCGGGACTCACTTCCCCCCACCAGTCTCCAATCTGGGACTCACCTCCTCGCACCGGCCTCTCGTCCGGGACTCACTCGGCCTCACTGGCCTCCAGTCCAGACTTGTCTCTGGGAATTGCCTCCCATGCTGGCCTAGTCTGGGACTCGCCTGCAGCGGCCTCTGGTCTCGGAATCACCTCCTCCATTCCCCTCCAAATAAGTTTAAAGTTAGAAGGTTGAAAAGAAAAGAGAAAAAGAAAACAAATGAGTGGAGCAGAGGAGGTCCGGCTGGAGTGACCAACTCTGCCGCCATCTTGGATAAAAAAAATGACATGCTTAGAAAGGTGAGATACTTCACGTTGAGGGAGAAAAGTCTGATTCAGTAACCACGTTTTGAACATCAAGATGAGAATCGCATTCACACATGGTGTTTAGTACCTGATCTCACTACATTGATATGTATGTTCCTGCTCTCCCATGTGGAGGAGAAAGTGAGGGCTTATGCATGAAACATTGATTTTCCTGCTCCTCGGATGCTGCCTGACCTGCTGTGCTTTTCCAGCACCACACTCTCGACTCTGATCTCACATGCGCCAGTCAGAAACTGGCCCGAGATGAGACAATTCTTAATGAAAGAGTCTCAGTGAGTACCTGTTGGATCCAACTTCCTGCTTCCTCTTCTGGATCTTCACTTTTGAGATAATTCCCAGCATCTCAGAGTATACTCCTTGGACAGTGACCACCTACAGTCCCCATTCCCAGAGTTTGGATTTGGGAAGCAGCAGCCTGACAGGCACAGCTCATTCCAGTTACAACGCAGTTCTCCATGTTATCCTTATGCTTTGGAACCTACCTCCACTGTTCATTGTAAAGCTGCTGCCATGACACTTTGCACTCAGGGACAAAAACCCATCCAGTAGATCTGACTAGGGTGAAGTGCAGGGCTCGTTGCTTGCTCTGTCACTCACTTGGATACTCAAACTATTTCTGCTGCACTTTATCTTTTTGCCATCTTGTTCAGAGCTTAGAGCTCACAGTATGTCTGTCTTGCCTTGTCTAATTAATGCAGACACAAAGGCAGGTCACTTGACATGGTTGACAGCTGGGATCTGTCTAGTGGGCGGACATGTTGCTACATGACATGGCACTACATCAACGTCAGACCTACACCATAGAATCATACAGTCATACAGCAGGAAAACAGATCCTCCGGTCCAACTTGTCCATGCTGACCATGTTCCCAAACCAAATTAATCCCATCAGCCTGCACTTATATCCCTGCAAACCTTTCCTATTCATGGACCTGTCCAAATGCCTTTTAAATGTTCTATCTGTACCTGCATCCACCACGTCCTCTGGATATTCATTCCACATACAAAACACTCTCTGTGTGAAAAGGTTGCACCTCATGTTTTTTGGGTAAAAACAATGACTGCAGATGCTGGAAACCAGATTCTAGATTCGAGTGGTGCTGGAAAAGCACAGCAGTTCAGGCAGCATCCGAGGAGCAGTAAAAGCGATGTTTCGGGTAAAAGCCCTTCATCAGGAATACAGGCAGAGAGCCTGAAGGGTGGAGAGATAAATGAGAGGAGGGTGGGGGTGGGGAGAAAGTAGCATAGAGTACAATAGGTGAGTGGGGGTGGGGATGGAGGTGATAGGTCAGAGAGGAGGGTGGAGTGGATAGGTGGAAAGGAAGATAGGCGGGTAGGACAAGTCATGGGGACAGTGCTGAGCTGGAAGTTTGGAACTGGGGTGAGATGGGGGAACGGGAAATGAGGAAAGTGGTGAAGTCCACATTGATGCCCTGGGGTTGAAGTGTTCATCTTTCTCCTCTCACCTTAAAAAATATGCCCCCTCGTCTTAGGGAAGAAACCTTTGCAATTCACCTCAACTATGCCCCTTGTGATTTTATAAACCTCAATAAGGTCAGCCCTCAACTTCCTATGCTCCAGCGAAAAAAATCCAAGCCTAGTCAGCCTATTTTTATCACTGAAACTTTCCGTTTTGGGCAACATCCTGGTAAATCTCTCCTGAACCCTCTCCAATTTAATAATGTCTCTTCTATAATGGGGTGCCCAGAACTGCACACATGACTGGTTTCTCAGTCATTCTCACGAGTACCTAGGTACGGTGAAAAGTTTTGTTTTGCGTGGCATACATTAGGACAATAGAACAGAGCAAGGAATACAATGTTACAGCTGCAGAGAAGGTGCACAAACAGCAAGATTAACAGTAAATTTAAAATTTGAGCGGTCCATTCAGAAATCTAATAACAGCGGGGAAGAAGCAGATCTTGAATCTGTATTTAAGTTTTTGTATCTTCTGACTGATGGAAGAGATTATAACCAGGGTAGGATGATGTTGGCTGCCTTCCCGAGTCAGAGAGAAGTAAAGATGGAGTCAACGGATGAAAGTTTGGCTTGCGTGATGGACTAGGCTGTGTTCACAGCTCTCTGTTGTTTCTTACAGTCCTGTACGTGTGTCATACACAGGAACAACAATGTGGCTTTGATTCCTACCCTGTTACGTGTATGGTGTGGGACCTGTCCCTTTGCCTTCCCCTTGACAGTGGAAGCGAATAACACCCCACTGTTGATAAAGGCTATCATAGGAGCAAGTCAGGCTGAAACATTAGCGAGTAATGATCCAAAGCCTTGTCTTTGGACAGAGCACACTAGGATGAATAATTCAGTTTAGGATGACTGAATATCCTGAACACTTTCAGCTGAGAGGCAGCCAGTTTTGTTGAGGTAACGTCATGCTGGATGAACCTAATTTAAAAGGTGACTCAGAGAGTGAGCATCTGTCGATGTTATTTAGATAGGCCTCCAGAAAGCACTTGGTAAAGTCGCTCAAAAGAGACTTTTAGTTAAAATTGAAGCTCATGGAACTTAAAGCAGGTTATTGATGTGATTAGGATACCAAATGAGCAGCCGAGATGGAGGGTTAGATGGCAGAATGTGTCTGCACTGGGACTGCATCTTGTCATTGTATTTAATAAGGCTTTAATGAGATTGAAAGGCACATGCTTAAATATGCCAGAACACAATGTTATCTGGTATTGTAGGTGGTATAGGTAATCCAGAACCCCATGTTAATGCTCTGGGCATGTGGGTTTGAATCCCACCACGGTGAATGTTAAAATTTGAATTCAATAAAAATCTAGAATAAAAGGCTAGTCTAATGGTGACCATGCTGATTGTTATAAAAACCCATCTGGTTCACTAATGTCCTTTGGGGAAGGAAGTCTGCTATCCAACATGTGACTCCAGACCCACAGTCTTATGGCCGACTCTTAACTGGCCTCTGGGCAATTCCAGATGGGCAATAAATGCTGGCCTGGTCAGCAACACTCTCACCCATGAATGAAGTTTGAAAAATAGCAACATAAAATAAGAGAAGGCTAGTAGAGACATAGGGTCATACAGCACAGAAACAGATTCTTCAGTTCAACTCATCCGTGCCAACCAAAAATCCCAATCTGACTTAGTCCCATTTGCCAGCACTTGGCCCAAATCCCTCTAAACCCTTCCTATTCACATGCCCATCAAGGTGCCTTTTAAATGTCGTAATTGGACCAGCCTCCACCACTTCTTCTGCCAGCTCATTCTAGACACGCACCACCCTCTATGTATAAAAGCTGCCCCTTAGGTCCCATTTAAATCTTTCCCCTCTCACCTTAAACCGATTCCTTGTAGAATCCCTACAATGTGGAAATAGGCCATTTGGCCCAGCAAGTCCACACTGACCCTCCAAAGACTAACCCACCCAGACCCAATCCCCTACTCTATTATTCTTCATTTACCCCCAACTAATGCACCCAACCTACACATCCCTGAATACTATGGGCAATTTACCATGGCCGATTCACCTAACCTGCACACCTTTGGATTGTGAGAGGAAATTGGAGCACAGGGAGGAAACCCACGCAGACACGGGGAGGGTGTGCATACTCCACACAGGCAGTTGCCTAAGGCTGGAATTGAACTTGGATCTCTGGTGCTGTGAGGCAGCAGTGCTAACCACTGAGCCACCATGGCACCCTCTAGCTTTTGACTTCCCTACCCTGGGAAAAAACCTTGGCTGTTCACCCTACCCATGCCCCTCATGAATTGATGAAGTCACCCCTCAGCTTCTAATACTCCAAGGAACAAAGTCCCAGCCTATTCAGCCTCTCCCTGTAACTCAAGCCCTCCAGCCCTGGCAACATCCTTGTAAATCTTTTCTGAACCTTTTCAAGTTTAACAACATCTTTCTAATAGCAGGGGGACCAGAATTGAATGCAATATTCTAAAAATGGCTATACCAATGTCCTGTACAGCCACAACATGATGTCCAACTCCTATGCTTAATGCATTGACCAATGAAGGCTAGTGTGACCTCTTCACTTTCCTGTCTTCCTGCGACTCCACTTTCTAGAAACTGTGAACCTGCACTTCAAGGTGTCTCTGTTCGGCAACGCTCCCCAGGGCCCTAACATCAAGTTTATAAATCCTGCCCTGATTTGCCTTTCCAAAATACAACATCTCACATTTATCTAAATTAAACTTCATCTGCCACTCCTCGGCCCATTGGCCAAATTGGTCAAATTGATCCATTGGTCTCGGAGGTAACCACCTTCGCTGTCTGCTACATCTCCAATTTTTTGTCATTTGCAAGCTTACTAACCATACCTCCTATATTCACTTCCAAATCATTTATATAAATGATGAAAAAGATAGAAGAACTGAATGGGCAAAGTATTGGCAGATGGATTTCAATGTAGGCAGATGTGGGGTCATTCACTTTGAACATTATAAGGCATAGAACGAGGGACTTTGTAAATGGTGACAAGACAGAGGCAGATCAGAACCAGAGACTTGGTGGTCCAGGTACACAGATGGTGAAAATATCATTAACAAGTGCAGAAAACAATCAAAAAGACTAATGAAATGATGACCTTTATTTGCTGGAACTAGAACACAAATGGGTAAAAACCATATTTCAACTATATGGAGCCTTAATCTTAGGTACGGTGAGCAATTCAGGGCACCACATGTCACCCAGCCCGAGTTTGCCTGGTAGTGCAGTTGGTAGTGCACATACCTTTGGGTGACAACGTCTCATTTAAGTTTAGAGCAAATCAATGTTATACTCCAGTGCAGTGCAGTGAGGCTAAGGTACTGCCCCCTGGAGGACACATTCTAACAATGCCCTCCATCTGCTTATTCAGATGGCTATCAATGATCCCATGGTGTCCTTTTCAAGGGAGAAGCAGGAGAATTCTTGGCCAACACTTATCCTTTGATCCAAAACAACGTATCTGGTCATTAATGTATAGATGTTAAGTAGACCTTGCAATGAGTAAATCAATGGCTACTTTTCCTCCTTCACAACACCAATTGTCTCGATTTCAAGAATATTTCATTGGCTGTAAAGCACTTTGACATGAAAACAGAAAGTGCTGGAGAGACTCAGCAGGTCTGGCAGCATCATGGAGAGAGAAATCGAGTGAACATCTCGACTCCGGTATAATCCTTCTTCAGAACTAATGGTAGCCAGGAAAAGGCATTTTTATGTTGATTTATATTTTTGCACCCTCCTAGTTATGACTTTTAGACAGTATGCAATTTATTGCAGAATAACCTCTACTATTTGCCTCACAAATTGCACCAATTGTAATGTAATAGATATGGCTGCTCTGTTCTGGGGAAAACAATCATTCTGGGTATGGGAATGTCAATGGATCCTTCCGGAATGGGTATGTTAATGAGTCCTTCTGGAATGGGAATATCAATGGATCCTTCCGGAATGGGAATGTTAATGAGTCCTTCTGGAATGGGTATGTTAATGGATCCTTCTGGAATAGGTATGTTAATGGGTCCTTCCGGAATGGGAATGTTAATGAGTCCTTCTGGAATGGGTATGTTAATGGGTCCTTCCGGAATGGGAATGTTAATGAGTCCTTCTGGAATGGGAATGTCAATGGATCCTTCTGGAATAGGTATGTTAATGGGTCCTTCTGGAATGAGTATATCAGTGTCAAGAACAGTCAGTATTTATTGCCCGTTCCCAGGTGCCATTCAGATGCCCTTTTTCACCCACTGTGTTGTGTATGATTAATGTGTCCCCACAATACTGAGCAGGTGAGGCATTCCAGGATTTTAAGTAGGTTAGAAAAACTATTAACCAATTGGTTAAATCTTTCTCATGATCACCTTCAAGCTTCCAACTTAATTATATACTTATCACTGGGAAGCAATAAACTGAGGCTGCTAATGTGATTTTAATAAGATGTACTTTGACTGTCGTTAGGCATTAGACTTCTTTTAATCATAGACCAGATTCGACCAGTCTATTGTCATTTGGTGTTTTGTTCACAGGCAAGAAAATCTGGTTTGTAAATATTGCAATGCGGTGGTGCCATTCCTCAATGAGCATGTCATCACATCAGTCAGGTACTTCAAGGTTTCACAGGGCAGGGCTGAGAGCTGTACACTTGGCATTTACTTTGATGGCTTGCTGGGCTGTTTCAAGGAGTGACTGACACCGTTGGTATGTCCAGCGGGGGATAGATTCAAGTGCGAATCACCAGATAGAAACTAGCATCAAAAGGGTGAGATACTCCCTGGGTGAGTTACGGAGCAGCACTGGGAGAATTCAACTACTTAACTGGGGACCAGAAAGTACAGCATAGCCCCAGGGGAACATGCAAACAATCCCAAACACTGTATGGAATGGGCTTGTTACCATGGAAGCACTAATGCTAGTTACGCTAATGGAGAGTTAACTTCCGGTGGCACCCTGTCAGTGAGAGGTATCAGATAGCTCATGGTCCATTTGGTGGGATCATGCAAACAAATGAATTAGGAGCAGATCTAAGCCATTGACCTGAATACAGTTTCACTTCCTGCTTCTCCCTAATAACCTCTCATTCCCTCATCAGTCAAGAATCCGTGGGCAGCACGGTGGCACAGTGGTTAGCACTGCTGCCTCGCAGCGCCAGAGACCCGGGTTCAATTCCCGCCTCAGGCGACTGACTGTGTGGAGTTTGCACGTTCTCCCCGTGTCTGCGTGGGTTTCCTCCGGGTGCTCCGGTTTCCTCCCACAGTCCAAAGATGTGCAGGTCAGGTGAATTGGCCATGCTAAATTGCCCGTAGTGTTAGGTAAGGGGTAAATGTAGGGGTATGGGTGGGTTACGCTTCGGCGGGTCGGTGTGGACTTGTTGGGCTGAAGGGCCTGTTTCCACACTGTAAAGTAATCTAATCTAATCTAATCTAACTGCATTCTGAGGGAGGGTCATTCAACCTGAAACATTGACCTTAATTTCTCTCCACAGATGCTGCTCCACAGACCTGTTGAGCTTTTCCAGCAATTTCTGGTTTTGTTTCTGATTTACAGAATCTGCAGTTCTTTGGACTTTTATGAAGAATTTAACTGTAAACTAGGCCACGTCCTGCCTCTCATTCATTCTTCCTTCTTTTTCCACCTTCATATTTATTAATTGCTTTGATGTGTATTTGATAAAAAAAAATTACTTTACCTCCTTTAGGGGTAGTCCTTATCTGTACTGTGACACCCAATCTCGATTTGCAATTTCTCATCCCATTTTTCTCCATTTCTTGCATGGCTCAAGGGGCACAGTATGGTGGCTCAGTGGTTAGCACTGCTGCCTCACAGCCCTAGGGACCTGGGTTTGATTCCTGCCTCAGGCAGATATCTATGTGCGTTTGCACATTCTCCCTGTATCTGTGTGGGTTTCCTCCTGCAATCCAAAGATGTGCAGGTTAGATGAATTGGCCATTCTAAATTACCTGTAGTGTTCAGGGGTGTGTAGGTTAGGTGCATTAGTCAGGGGTAAATGTAGAGTAATAGGGTTTGGGTGGGTTACTCTTTAGAGGGTTGGTGTTGGGCTGAAGGGCTTGTTTTAACTGTAGAGATTCTATGATTAGTGGCTTCTCGGTCATTCGATTTATTATTCTCATGAGTACCTAGGTACGGTGAAAAGTTTTATTTTGTGCGGCGTACATTAGGATAATATAACAGAGCAAGGAATACAATGTTACAGCTGCAGAGAAAGTGCACAAAGCAAGGTCAACATTAAATGTAAAATTTGAGAGGTCCATTCAGAAGTCTAATAACACAGGAAAGAAGCTGATCTTGAATCTGTGTTTAAGTTTTTGTATCTTCTGACTGATGGAAGATGTTGGAAGAGATTCTAACCAGGTAGGAGGGGTCTTTGATGATGTTGGCTGCCTTCCCGAGTCAGAGAGAAGTAAAGATGGAGTCAACAGATGAAAGGTTGGCACGCATGATGGACTAGGCTGTGTTTACAGCTCTCTGTAGTTCCTTACAGTCCTGGGCAGAGCATATGATGCTGTGATGCATCCGGATAGACTGCTTTCTATGGACCAGCATCCATAAAGGGTCTTTAAGAACATGCCAAAGGCATTCATTGACTTTGCTCTGACTGCTCCTTCTTCTTACGCCAATCTTTATCAATGAGGGGCAACTTTTTTACACAGAGATTAGTCCGTGTGTGGAATGATCTTCCAGAGGAAGTAGTGGGTGTGGGTACAGTTACAATGTTTAAAAGACATTTAAGTAAGCACATGACTAAGAAATGTCTGGAGGGACATGGGCTCATGCACAAGCAGGTGGGTCTGGCGTGAACTGATTGGACCGAAGGGTCTGCTTCCATGGCATTGTGGTTGAGGTAGGGCTACCATTTCTATCTGTCTGCTGTGCATGAAGCTCTATTTATATCATGTACTGAATGAACTATTGGAGCTGGGTGTGGTTGTCAAAATGAACTGCTTAATCAAGTCATTAAATACAATGGGAAGAACATTGTTCGTGAATGGGAACTGAAAGCCAAGACTGAAAAGAATTAGAAATATTTCCCACACTAATATGAACTTTATTTGGCTGGTGTCACCCTTTAACCCTTTAGAAGTGGAGTTTGTTAGTATTGAACTTGCCTGATTGGCTCCAGGATTACAAACTGGACCATAGCCCCCCACTAATACCATCAGAGGGTCCAGGTTAAAGTGTTACCTGCCACACAGGTGTGTTGGAACATGTCTGATCAAAAATTATTTCCTTTTTCCACATATTAGACCAAAATGTCCAATCAATGATCAGGTCACCATTTTTGACCCATGATACAAAGGATGGGTTGAGTCTTTGAACAATCTCCTGGAGATGAATTGGGGTTGAAGATCAGGACAAAAGGTGTATAACAGCAGCTCTCTCTGGGAGGAACATCGCATTATCATGGCTGTACTTCTTTCAGAAAGGAGACTCTTTAACGTATACCTCATTGGATCCACAGGACTGTCCTTATCAATGAAAAGGACAATTCTTATCTGCATGGTTTTCTGCTTACATTTGAAATGATTTGAATCTCTCACCTGACGGAGTGCATCAAACTCAGTGAGAGTGCATAACTGAGGCCCATCATTTGGGAAGGGTATATTTTTAAGGCGTTTGAAAATATTGATTCATTCAGGACAAGCAAGACCCTTGCTGATGGTCTGGGGTCCCAGGTCACCCACAGTCTCCTCCCAGAAACATGTTAAGAAGTGATCCCTGGGACCCAGGCTCTCATAGCAGAAGAGAATCGGCCATCCTTACCTAGTCTGGCCTATATGTGACTCCAGACCCAGAATGTGGCTGGCTCTTAATTGACCTTTGGGCAATTAGGGATAGATAAATAACGTTGGCCCAGACACATCCCATGAATAAATTAAAAAAATACAGATTTGTCGGGCAGATTCATAAGGTTCAGGCCCAGTCAAGGCACCTCAATTGGAGGCCTCAAACAACATCAATTAAAATTCAAGATTTATGAAGAATAATCTGGGAAATTGTCAGAATGGATTGGTTCGCACAGTGTCATTGGTGCTTGGGGCCATCAGCTCTGGTAGAGCCCTCCCTCTTCCTCTCATCCCTGTCCCCTCCCATCTCATCCGTCCGCATCCCCACCTCAACATTTCACTCTCCCAGGACCCCTCAATCTCCTCCACACCCCTCGATTCTTCACTTCTTTCTTTTAATTCATTCACACGATGAGGGCGTCACTGGGTAGATCAGCGTTTATTGCCCCAGAGGGCAGTTAAGAGTCAACCACATTGCTTTGGGTCTGGAGTTACATGTTGGCAGATATCATTCTCTGAAGGGTTTTAGCAAACCAGATAGGTTTTACCAACAATTGACAATGGATTCTTAATTCTCAACTTTTATTGGATTCAAATTCCACATCTGCCATGGTGGGATTTGAACCCAGGTCCCCAGAATGTTACCTGGGTCTCTGGATTAACAGACCAGCAATAATACCACTAGGCCATTGCCTCCCCTGCTCTTAGTTAGTCCCTTCATGAGCCTTGGTCCCAGCACCCCTATCCCCAGGCTTGCCACCTACAGGCTTGCCTCTATGGAGCTGCTAGACTTGGCATTTATTCAAAGGCTGGGATACTCCTGACCAGCTCATCCCCAGGCAGACCTCAGGTCCTGGTGACTTGTTATGTTCAATCCCATTAATTTGTTAAGTTCTCTCTCCCTCATGATAGAGACTGTTCCGAGATTTTCCTTCCCATGAGCACTTTGCATATCCATTATCTTCAGGGTGTCATGTAAACTGATGCAAAATATAGATTGAAATTATGAGCTATTTCCATTATCAATTCATGTCCTCCAGGAATGCCACACTTTAGCAACTTTCCTTTTTTCTGATTTGGAGATGTCAGTGTTGGACTAGGGTGTACAAAGTTAAAAATCACACAACACCAGGTTATAGTCCAAAAGGTTTAATTGGACTTTCGGAGCGCTGCTCCTTCATCAGGTGGTTGTTGGAGTATAAGATCATAAGACACAGAAGTTATATCAAAAGTTTTGCTATAAATCGACGCTTCCGGCAAAAGACCTTCATCAGGAATGGAGGAGCTCCTCCATTCCTGATGAAGGGCTTTTGCCCGAAACGTTGATTTTCCTGCTCCTCGGATGCAGCCTGACCTGCTGTGCTTGTCCAGCACCACTCTGATCTAAACTTGAGACATGAGCTGCTCACCCTCAAACTGAATTTGAAATTCTACCATGTTCTGATCGCTACCTCCTAGAGGAACCTTGTACCTTTTCATTAATCCTATTTCATTGCCTAAAATAGCCTCTTCCTGGGTAGGCTGTGCAACATACTGATCTAAGAATCAATTTCTGATCCCTCAAGCAATCTCCAAATCATCTTCCATTTCACCATTGCCCATCTGCTTTGTCTAGTCAGTATTCAGATAAGAATCACCCACCACAATTGTAATATCCTTCTCATTCACACACCTCAATCGCAGCTACAAAAACAATATTGGTAATAAGTCACGGATCCAAAAGCAGAACCAGTTAAGGCACTGCCCAGCAGGTAGCTCCCCCGCGAACATTTTGCTATATAGAACAATTAATTCTTTTATTCTTATTCAGTTCTGAGGTAGGCTCACTCAACACAAAACATTAACTCTGATTTCTCTTCATAGCTGCTGCCAGATCTGCTGAGCTTTTCCAGCAATTTCTGTTTGTGTTTCTGCAGTTCTTTTGTTTTTTAATTATTTCAGGTACTTGCTGCGTTATACAGCTCATTTCATTTTCAATTTATAGTCCATTGAAAAGATCCTATAGGAAATTCATTTTGAGTATGTTGCTTGTGTCTTTTTTAAAAAAAGATGCAAATCATAACAATCGAGGAAACACGTTGCTTTTTCAGGGAAATCTAACTGTAATGAAAGTATGTATGAAAATGATTCTGGCGTAATTAGAATATTTGGTCAGTCAGAATACGTGCTATCACCCATATACCAGCATCGCATCACATTCTCAGAGAGAGACAAGTGCAAGCAGGCTCAGAAGCTGCATTGTCCTGTGTCTGAGGGATAGCAGAGAAGGACAGAGACAGGGACAGGGACAAGGAGAACAGGGTTTGAAGGCGTGGGACATATTAAGTGGGAAGGCCTGTGATAGGGTGGAATTTGGGAGAGGCTCAATGATGAGAATGGTGACGATGAAAGTGATGATGGGAAACATAGATAGATCACTAACCTGACCAAACAGCAAAGGATGCTGGGTGCATTGGTCAAATAAAGCTCTGAAACCATAAAACCCACATACCAGACACACTGCAAACGCAACACCCAGGTGCTAATGACATTAGCATAATGTAACTTTATCCTAGGCTCTGTTCTTGGGCCTCTGCTCTTTGTAGTTTTTATAAGTGACTTGGATGAGGAGATTGAGGGGTGGGTTCGTAAATTTGCTGATGACACAAAGGTTGGAGGTGCCGTCAATAGTATGGAGGGCTACTGCAGGCTGCAGCGTGACATAGACAGGATGCAGAGCTGAGCTCAGAAATGGCAGATGGAGTTCAACCTGGATAAATGTGATGTAATGCATTTTGGAAGGTCGAACTTCAATGCTGAATATTGGATTAAAGACAGGATGCTGGGCAGTGTGGAGGAGCAGAGGGATCTTGGTGTTCAAGTACATGGATCCCTCAATGTTGCCACCCAAGTGGATAGGGTGGTTAGGAAAGTATATGGTGTTTTGGCTTTCGTTAACAGGGGGATTGAGTTGAAGAGCCACAAGGTTTTGCTGCAGCTCTACAAAACCCAGGTGAGACCACATTTGAAATACTGAGTCCAGTTCTGGTCACCCGACTATAGGAAAGATGTGGAGGGTTTAGAGAAGGTGCAAAGGAGGTTTACCAGGATGTTGCCTGGACTGGAGGGCTGGTCTTACGAAGAGAGGTTGACTGAGCTCGGACTTTCTCTCTGGACAGAAGGAGGAAGAGAGGTGACCTGATCGAGGTATACAAGATAATGAGAGACATGGACGGAATCGATAGCCAGAGACATTTCCCCAGGGTAGGATTGACTGGCACGAGGAATCATAGTTTTAAGGTGTTAGGAGGAACATATAGAGGAGACGTCAGAGGTCTTACACAGAGAGTTGTGAACACATGGAATGCATTGTCAGTGGTAGTGGTGGAAGCAGAGACATTAGAGACATTTAAAGCGACTGCTGGACAGGTTAGGTTATTTTATTTTAGATTAGGATTAATCCTCGGCACAACATTGTGGGCCAAAGGGCCTGTACTGTGTTGTACTTTTCTATGTTCTATATTCTATGTAAAAGGCAACAGTTATTCTGGACTGACATAACCCCAACACCATATCCGCTAAACACAGGACAGCACAGACAGAAAGGCACTAAGTCCAGCTACACAAAGAAACAGACGGTGACAAGCCATTCAAATGATTGCCTCTGTGTCAAACTATTAAGTGCATCTTCCTGATTGGCCAGAACTATAGAAAATTCCAGAGAGCCATCTAAAAAGGTATAAAAACAGGGTTCACCTGCAAGACCTCTCTCTTGAACTGTCTTGGAATTGTCTGAGGCCTTCTGAGGAGACCAGGTTGGCAAGGGGCAGACCCCAACTGACCATCCAGAGAGAGACAGAGACAGGGAGAGAGAGGGAGGGAGAGGAACCTGGAGACAGAGGCAGAGACAGAGACAGAGACAGGGAGAGAGAGGGAGAAAGAGGAACCTGGAGACAGAGTCAGAGACAGAGACAGAGACAGGGAGAAAGAGGGAGAAAGAGGAACCTGGAGACAGAGTCAGAAAGAGAGAGAGAGACTGTGTACATCTACAAGAGACTCGGCAAGTACTGTAACCTTCAGGGGCCAAATAGGATTAAGGATTTAGTATTAAAAGTTATTGTGATTTTGTTCCTAATAAAATTGGGATCGTTTGACATTAGTACCAGCCTGTATTCATATTGGTTTGACCGCTTCAAACCTGGGAAACTTTATTCATAATGTTCTGGTTGGAGTTAGCTGACTTGTTTAAGGAGAAACGAGACAGCACAATGATTCTCCAAGATGAGGGATAGGAGCAACAAAAGCATCAAATGCAACTGGAACTGAACAAAATGGGAGCACAGATTATGACCTGAAACTGATGAACACAATTTTGAGTTCAAAAGGTTCATCAAGAATTTGTTTCAGAGTGCTGTGTGTCAACTTTCATAGAATCCCCACAGTGTAAAAACAGGCCATTCAGTCCAACGAGTCCACACCAACCCTTCGAAGAGCATCCCACTCAAAGACATCCCCCGACCCCATTCCCGTAACACATCATTTCCTGTGGCTAACGCACCTAACCTACACATCCCTGGAAGCTATGGGTAATTTAGCATGGCCAATCTGCCTAACATGTACATCTTTGGACATGGAATGACCTCTGACCAATATTTATCCCTCGCTCAACCTGATGAAAACACATCAGCTCTCTGGCTTGTATCTAATTATTGCTTATGGGAGCCTGCAATGTGCAAGTTGGCTGCTTTATTTTGTTACAACAGTAACTATACTCTGTTGCAAAAAGCAGTTACTAACTGTATGAATAGTAAGACTGTTCCTGGGACAAGCTAACCAGTGTGTTACTCTTGGTGTGTCTCTAAGTTGGGAGAAAGTGAGGACTGCAGATGCTGGAGATCAGAGTCAAAAAATGTGGTGCTGGAAAAGCACAACCAGTCAGGCAGCATCCGAGGAGCAGGAGAATTGATGTTTTAAGCATAAGCCCTTCACCAGGAATTCCTGATGAACAGTTTATGCCTGAAACATCAACTCTCCTGCTGTTTGGGTGCTTCCTGACTGGCTGTACCTTTTCCAGCACCACACTTTTTGACGAGTGTCTCTAAGTTGTGTTGCAATAGAGAAATAAGAATTTACTCCACAAAACAGTAAACACCTTTCACCAGCTCCTCACAAAGGTTAAAGGCCTGACACCCACATCCAACAGGGACGAACATTATCTACAAGTTACCCTGCAAAACACTACATAGGACAAACAGGAAGAAAACTGACTGTATGAGTGTACGAACATCAGCTCACCACCGTCAGACATAACCGGCATTGTCTCACTTCCAACCACACAGATAACGAAGGACCCAAATTCAACTGGGACGATGTAACCATCCTAGCACAGGCTAAACAGAGACATGCCAGAGAATTCCTTGAAGCCTAGCACTCCAACCAGAACTCAATCAATAGGCACTCAGATACTGAACTGGAAGTGCTAACAAACAGAGGCATATAAACTCCAGGCAGGACAGAGCACCAATACCTTATCAAAGTCGCACTGAGGATGTCACCTAGCAAGGCAACAAAACATTTGCAGAAAAACACATTGTCTCGGCGAATGAATTGACAACTTCACCCACAACCCGAGCTACAAATCTTCTCAAGAACTCTCAAACATTTCCTCTTAGGTTGAGCCTGATGTCTGACAAGAGACTGCCATGTACAGGAGATATAAAGTCACTAACAGCTATTTATGTTATTCACTGTCCATCAGGATGGAGCCTGGCTTCTGTAAAAGACTTTGATCTTGCCTCACGTGGAACCAGTATCCAGTACTAATGCCAACACAAAAGATTGGCGAAATTACCCAAAGCTTCTCAGACACAACATTATTGGTTTTGGGGCTTCCTAAGGTTGTAAAAGGCATTCGTAAAATGCAAATTCTTCCTTTCTCTTCCACACTCATGTCCTAAATTTTTGGCACCTGTCTCTTTCATGTCTTTCCTCTTTTTTACCCAGACTGCTGTCCTGAATGTGTTTCTCATTTCTTCCTATTTGCAGTTTGGGGTAGGGCCTCCTTTAAACCACACAAGGCAGCTGGAGGGATTGATAAGGGAATGTTCATTTTTGCTTTTAATGTGTCAATCTATTATGTGCACTCCAGGAACTGCACAGTCTTCGTTCAAACTCTGAACTTGTATTTCACAGTAACAGTCAAAAAATGTTGTGATAATGTTTGTGCAGACTCTTATACAGGTTGCCCCCTGCACTGACCATAATCTGACCGAGTTTCATGTATATCAGGTTGGCCAGATCTAACTGGAACAGTTCATCAAAGTTCAATGTATTCTGTTGCACCCCATCTAAGAATTAACTTTGACGTCCTCTTTTTTTCAGCAGCTCAGAGAGGAAATTCATGACTTTTTTTTTGCAAGTACAATACTGTTAATGTCGATCAACTCTCCAATCTCTTTCTCGGCTTTTCTTTTAGCTTCCTGACTTTTCATGCTTCAAAAATTCAACTTTTGTCATTACTAGTAAGGTTGGAGAAAATGAGGACTGCAAATGCTGGAGATCAGAGTCGAGAGTGTGATGCTGGAAAAGCACAGCAGGTCAGGCAGCATCCGAGAAGCAAGACATTTTAGGCATAAGCCCTTCATCAGGAATGAGGCTTGTGGGCTGTGGCTGAGAGATAAATGGGGGAGAGGGTGGGGGTAATGGGGAAAGGAAGCTGAAAAAGCGATGTGGATGAAGGTGAGGGAGATGGTGATAGGTCGGAGGGGGAAGTGATGGACAGGTCTGGAGGGTGGTGCCGAGTTGGAGGCTTGGGACTGGCATAATGTGGGGGGGAAGGGAAATGAGGAAGCCGAGGGAAATCCACATTTATCCCATGTGATTGCAGGGTCCCAAGGTGGAATAGGAGGCATTCCTCCTCCAGGTTTTTGGTGGTTAGGATTTAGTGGTGGAGGAGGCCCAGGACCTGCATGTCCATCAAGGACATGCAGGTCCTGGGCCTCTTCCATCGCCAAACCGTTACCACCTGACGCCTGGAGGAGGACCACCTCATATTCTGCCTTGGGGCCTTGCAACCACACAGGATCAATGTGGATTCAACAGCTTCCTCATTTCTCTTCCCCCCACATTATCCCAGTCCCAAGCCTCCAACTCGGCACCGCCCTCCGGACCCATCCATCATTCCCCCTCTGAACTATCACCGTCTCCCTCACCTTCATCCACCTATGGCTTTCTCAGCTACCTTTCCTCATATCCCCTCTCAGCCCCGACCCACAAGCCTCATTCCTGATGAAGGGCTTATGCCCGAAACGTTGATTCTCTTGCTCCTCGGATGCTGCCATCACTGGTAAGGTTGGCATTTCCAATTTGTACTGTGCCTCCTTCATGAACATTGATTGTTCATTATTTACTACAGTTTCCCACACAACTTGCTAGAGAGCAATAAAGACCCAATTGTGTGTCAGACTGGAGTCACTTACATGCCAGAATGGGTAGAAACAGCTGGCTTTCTTTTCTGAAGGGTGATGACAATCCAGAAGTCACTTTTACTGATGCAGGGTATTTTTTTTAGCAAAAAAAACTGAACTGTCATTCTGAAACTGCTGTGGTAAGAGTTGAACACAGAGGCTGTTAAATCTGACTCCTTAATGTGTGAATGTGTGATACAAAACACACCATTTTACCTCCAGAGTGGACACATGCCCCTCTCATGCAATGGGACTATCCTAGTGAAGGGCGTGAGAGCAGGCACTGACATTACAATGCTTACCACTCCAGAAATTACCCTCTGGTAGCCTCACAGAGTTCCATATGACTTTCAGGGGAAGGAAGCGCTTTTTAAAGAGATCAACTACTTTCAGTTTTGATGCCAGGTTCCTGCTGCGATTGGTAGTTTCTCTATTTCTGGTGTGATCCACGCTGAAGGTGGTTGTCTTGACCTCAAGGAGTTTGCACAGAGCAGGAGCTCCTAGAGGTGCAGTGCAATTCCCTTGGATCATAGCAGGATGATGAGAGGACACACTGAGAGTGGTAAGTGCTGGAAGACGGAGGAAGACAAGGAGGTTTTATTTGCCTAGCATTTTCATAGTGCAACTCTCCCACCAGAACTAGTATTCATCCATGTCCAAGGAAGAAAGTATTGAATGTCTCAGCTTTGTTAAAGATGCCCTCACCAGAATCTTCCCCCTCCTGTAACCTCAGAGTCGGGCAAGGCAAGCAATCCCAGTGGTCGTGAAGGGGACAAAAGCCGTTGTCTTTTGTCTGACTGGAGTGGAGTAGGCAAAGACCTATTGGGATTATTGCCCGACTATTAATCCAGAGACCCTAGGTAATGTCCTGAGCACCTGGGTTCGAATCCCATCACAGCAGATGATGGAGTTTGAACTCAGTGAGAATGACCAGGAACCAATTGTTGGAATAACCCATCTGGCTTATTAATGTTCTTTAGGGAAGGAAACTTAGTCTGGACTACATGTGACTCCAGATCCACAGTAATGCGGTTGACTCTTAACTGCCCTCTGAGCAATTAGGGATGTGCAATTAAAGCTGACCTCGCCAGCAATGCCCTCATCCCATGGATGAATAAACAAAACATCTCCCCATTTATCAACCACTGTGAAGTGACTGAGGCTCGGTGTTCCAAGAGTATTCCATTCTCTCGTCCCTGCACATGGTGGGGGAGTAAACATATGGTTTAGCTAAGATTGAGCTATCCCTATTGTGCATCGAGTGCCAATACTGCCAGCTAGATGATACCCCATGCCAATCCCTGAATGCAGCATACAAGGGATTTCATTCCTTCAGTGTCCAGTTGGCATGTGTCCATCAGAGGGAAAAAATACTGTTCAATGCCCATTATCCTGATATCAGCCCAGAGTGGAACCTGCATTTGAGACAGCCAGAAGATGTCTACTCAGTGAAAGGGGCTATCTTTTGAGCTGGTTATGTCTCATTCCCATTCACGTGGGCAGCTTGTATCTCACTAAGAGTGAAGTTGCTGTGTGAAATGGTGAACACTGAGGGTGCTGAAGCAATGTGCTTCCAGTGGCTGAGCCAATCTGGGCAGGCCCTATCCAGTTCCCTGCTCTACACCCTGGCAACTCTGAGGTGACACCATCTAGACAATGAGTGGCTGAGGAAGGTGAGGAGGAGAAGCAGGCAGGAGAGAGACAAAATACAATAGCTTTCTGTCCAGTTTGTCTGAGGTCATTTCATCCAATTCCAGTACCAACAAATGTACCCACAATTCCTTCGCCAACAATAGCCCCGTGACATAGCTCTGCCTTGAATATTGAAGATGGTAGAACAGGGTGCCAATGAAGCAAGCTGCTTTGTCCTGGATAGTGTTGAGCTTCTTGACTGTTGTTGGAGCTGCATTCATCTGGGCAAGTAAAGAATATTCCAGAAATTGTCCAGATCTTGCTGTATTTGGACATGAACTGCCTCGCTATCTGAGGTGTCATGAATGGTGTTGAACATTGTGCAATCATCAGTGAACATCTTACATCTGAGCTCCAGGTGGAGAGAATCCATTGTGAACAGACTGACACACAGCAATTAAACACTACAAAAGGCACAAAGATGGAGTTATGGGAAGGAAATGAAATTAAGCAGGCAATGGGCACTTGGTTTGCAGCCTGAAACCAATAGAGATTGTGGATTGCACGAATGTCATAACCATGGACCATAATGGCCATCTGGCAGAAGATACCAGAGCATTCAGTCACTCACAGCCAATCTGTGCAACAGTTTCTTTCCCCTACGGTAGCACGGTGGCACAGTGGTTAGCACAGTTGCCTCACAGCGCCAGGGACCCGGGTTCGATTCCAACCTCGGACGACTGTCTGTGTGGAGTTAGCACATTCTCCCCGTGTCTGTGTGGGTTTCCTCCGGGTGCTCCGGTTTCCTTCCACAGTCCAAAGATGTGTAGGTCTGGTGAATTGGCCATGCTAAATTGCCCATTGTGTTAGGTCCATTAGTCAGAGGGAAGTGGGTCTGGGTGGGTTGCTCAAGTGTGGACTTGTTGGGCCGAAGGGTCGGTTTCCATGCCGCAGGGAATCTAATCTAATCCCAAACCATCAGGCTCCTTAATACAGTATATTTGGATTCTTTCACATCTGAAATTCTTTGCATGACTTTGAACTGCTGCTAGAAAAATGTCTATTATTCATCATGCTTCTGTTACACTGTAACTTGTGTGTTTTGCACTTCTTATGCACTATATGTGTGTAGTTTGTGCTGTCCATGTAGCACCCTCAGTCCTGGAGGAACGCTGTCTCATTTCTACTGCATCAGTTGTATGTAGTAGAAATTACAAATAACTACTACTCTATTCTACTCTAATCCAGGTCGTCTGTGGACATATCAAACTTTAATTACAACATTTGCTTCTTAAAAGGACAGACACCTGAAAGATTACTGTAGATTGAAATTCAGTGTTTGGAGAGGAACACATGTAAGTGTCAAGGAAGCTTCAAAGGAAGAAATGCACTACAAAGTGAACTATGATCACTTGTGTGTATCTCAGGTTATGAATGTGGTGGGAAATCAGGCAGCAGTCTTGGCCAAAGCAAGTTTCAATCTTAGTCTTTGTGTGTTACTGAGTTGTTGTAGCCTGGATTTGAGTGTTAGTGTGCTGTGAAGGTCACAGTCAAAGATCCATCCACTAGTCACCCTAGTGTTACAGGTAAAGGATTCTGTCACTCAGAGTGCTGGAAACCAGTCAACAAAACAGATCAAAAGAATTTCAGCTAACCTGAAAAGCCAGAGAATCTCAAAATCCACCCTCAACTATCAATGTTATATTATTTACTCTTCACAAATGACCCAGAGACTGATCCCTATATCTTTTAACTTTTTCGCAATTCCGCATTTCTAATCTGTGTATGTGTGCTGTCATTACTTCTTCTTATGCTTAGACACTAATAAACCCCCCTCTCTCAAGAAAGCCTGTTAAATTGGCTCCTTTAAAACACAACACAGTTTGGTCTGAGAGAATTTTGTTTTTCCATGTGGTATCTACATTCCTCCAACGTTGCCCCTTTTATTCATTGCCCTGCTGTTTAATATTTTAATGGTGCAACATTGTCTCTGGGACTATTTCAACTGTACAAGTAGCTGGCCTCCAGAGGATTCCTCAGGGACTCTCATAGCTTTCAAATAGATCACATTTGACTATTGCTTTCCATCAATTTAGCTCAACTCACCAGGGCACTTGGTATTGTAAGTAGCCTCACCCCACCCCAGGTCAGAGAGGAGTTGAAAAGGCACAGTCCTAGTGGAGAAAAAAGTCCCACCTTCACATTGATAATACCTTGCATCATGTTGCATGGCACTTTCTCTCAATGAGACAGACTTTGAACAGATCTAACAGCTCAAGACTAGGCATCCATTGAGCTGGACTGTATCAGTATTTGAGAGTCGCAAATGATGCTGAACATTGTGCCATCACTGGTGAACATTCCCACTTCTGACCTTATGATGGAGGGAAGGTCATTGGTGACCTGAGCTGAATAGAATTTTCACACTGAGAGGTGACAATAATGAACGTGTGTGCAATTCCACCCCAGTGAGAATGACTCCTGCGGGTAGGAGAGAAATTTGGAAGGCAAAGTAAAATAAACTTGAAAAAAAGACATAAACAAGCTGCTGCATCATTCGCTTTAAGTTATTTCATACATGAAAGCAGTTTCCTCTGTTACACCATTTCCTCTGTAAGTTTGCTTGCTCCATCTCTTTGTGTCTGGTTTTGTTGCGTTTCTCTGTAATCCAATCTCTGTCTAGTCTTGTACTGTTTTACTGACTCTCTGTTTAGTCTTATCCCTCACAGTAACCATATCCTCATCAGAATCCTTTTCAAGCCCAGTCCCTTCTCTGAGTGAAGTAGGAAATTAGAATTCCCATTCCCATTTCCCACAGGGTGCTCCGGAATACAGTTTTGACACATCCTGCCCCTGGCTTGGTTGACAATAGTCAGTGTGGCAGCTGGCATTCACCGGGATGCAATGATCAATGTCGATCCATCTTAGTCTCAATCTGAATAATCATGGGATCTCTCCAGTGTGGATTCGGCCCACTGAATCCAAACCAACCCTCAGAAGAACATCTCACCCAGACCCACCCCTATCCTATCACTGTAACCCTGCATTTCCACAGATAATCCACCTAGTCTACACATCCCTGGACACTACAGGCAATTTAGCACGGCTAATCCAGCTAACCTGCACAGCTTTGGACTGTGGGAGGAAACCAGACGGACTGTTGCCCTATGCTGGAATTGAACCCAGTTCCCTGGCTCTGTGAGGAAGCACTGCTAACCGCTGAGCCACTGTTCTGCCCTGACACAGTAGTGGAGTATACAAGAACGTAACTCAGCGAGTCATGAGTTCATGGAATGCCCTGCCAGTAGCAGTGGTGGACTCTCCCTCTTTATGGGCATTTAAACGGGCATTGGATAGGCATATGGAGGATAGTGGGCTCGTGTAGGTTAGGTGGGCTTGGATCAGCGCAACATCGAGGGCCAAAGGGCCTGCACTGCGCTGTATTTTTCTATGTTCTATGTTCTATAACAAACAGGGGTGCCCTACACAGGAGAGACTGAATCCCTGAGGAGCTGTTCCTCCCAATACAGGCTGTTTCTCTCCCACGATAACTGTGAGCCCATCATCAGCAAGTGAAGCAGTGTGTGATTGAGTTAGCTGCGGAGGGTGGGGTGGGGAGGTGAGGTGTGTGCAGCAATAAGAAAGGCTACGGGAGGTGATAAGTGAGGCAGGAAGTAAGGCTGCTAATCCAGAGGGAGTGAGGTTACCTGTTTGACTAGAGAGTTTTATAAACCCCCCCATCCATTGAAAGTGATTGTAGGGACCACCCACACAGACTGGCCGATATAGTACCTCAATGGATGTGAAAGCCAACAATGTGCATTTATATATCAGCTTTCACACAGTGAAATATCCCAGTGAGATTCATAGAAGTTACAGCAATCCAAATGTCACACTGACGTACATGAGGAGATATTGGGACTGATGATGAAAAGCTAAGAAGCAAGTTCTGATGGGCATCTTACAGACTCCAGACGTTAGAGCTGGATTTCTGGTTCCCACGTGCTATTTGAAGCTGTGTTTGAACTCCACAATTCCGCCTCTGCAGGAGGGAATCTATCACAAAGTCAAAGTTGGTTTGATCTGGTTTCGAATGAGGTGATGTTAACTGAGGCAGAAATATTGAGTTGAATACCCTTCTTCTCTTGGAAAAATGTCATATTAGTACACACTCAGAATGGGCAGAGGAATTGGTAAATTTGGAAGGGTTCCCATTCCCAACAGGAACAAGGTGAACTGAGAACATGAGCAAATGTTTGATCTGAGTGAGTGAGCCCTTTGACCTGAGCGACCCTTTGACCTGTGTGACCCTTTGACCTGAGAGAGAGGGCCTTTGATGTAAATGAGTAAGACTATCATTTGGGTGTGGAAGATAGAAACATAGGAACAGGAGTAGGCCTTCAGCCCATCAATCCTGCCTCGCCATGGCTGATAACCCTCAATGCCTTTACTTATCCCATCTCCAAAATCTTATACACCACTATTGATCAGAAATCTATACCACCTTCTACCTTAATCATACTCAAAGACTGAGCTTTCACAGCCCTCCATGGTAGCGAATTCCAAAAGTTCACAGCCACCTGAGTAAACAAATTGCTCTCACTTCAAATTAAGGTGTAATCTGCTCCAATTTTAAACCGTCTTCTCGATTCCCCAATCAGGGAAAATACCTTACTTGCATCTACTTCTTGAAGTATTCAATAAGTTTCAATGAGATCACCTCTCAATCTTCAAAATCTGACAGAATACAGGCCCTAACTTTAAAATATTCAATAATCCAGTCTCCACTGTTCTCTGGGAATACAATTCCAAGCAGTAAAGATCTCCCATTCTCCACCAGTTGTCCAGCCACACATTCAAATGATCGATCCTCCTGTTCTATGTTCACTGTCACACGGCTCTGGGAATGGTCTTGAGATCATTGCTCAAGGCCCTGTTTTTTCATTTACTTCCTAACTCCCTGAAATTTGCCCTCAGTACCTCATCCCTCTTCCTAGCTATGTTGCTGGCCCCAGTGCAGGCCACAACCTCTGGCTGATCCTGCCCCCTCACCCCAGAAGGATGTCTTGCAGCTACTCCATGGCATTCTTGATCTTAGCACCAAGAAGGCAACTCACTCACCTGGAGTCACATTTACCTGGAGCCACAGAAACACATGCCTGACCCCTCTGACTATATGGAATCCTTTATAACTATTGTTTTTCCATTCGCCCTGCCCTCCCGTATAGCTGGATCACCATGATCAAGACCTTTGACTTGATTGAGCAACCCCTTTACCTGAATGTGTGACCTTTGACTGCAGTAAGTGTGACCTTTGACTCAAATGAGTGATCCCTTTGACTGGAATGACTGTGACCTTTGGCCCCACTGCCAGTCCAGCCCAGTTAAGCAGAAAGCCAAGATTATTAGTTCACACATGGAACAGGCCAGAATCGCATGAGAGTAAAAACAATGACTGCAGATGCTGGAAACCAGATTCTGGATCAGTGGTGCTGGAAGAGCACAGCAGTTCAGGCAGCATCTGAGGAGCTTCGAAATCGACGTTTCGGGCAAAAGCCCTTCATCAGGAATAAAGGCAGAGAGCCTGAAGGGTGGAGAGATAAGCTAGAGGAGGGTGGGGGAGGGGAGAAAGTAGCATAGAGTACAATAGGTCAGTGGGGGAGGAGATGAAGGTGATAGGTCAGGGAGGAGGGTGGAGTGGAGAGGTGGAAAAGAAGATAGGCAGGTCGGACAGGTCATTGGGACAGTGCTGAGCTGGAAGTTTGGAACTTGGGTGAGGTGGGGGAAGGGGAAATGAGGAAACTGTTGAAGTCCACATTGATGCCACATTGAAGTGTTCCGAGGCGGAAGATGAGGCGTTCTTCCTCCAGGCGTCTGGTGGCGAGGGAGCGGCGGTGAAGGAGGCCCAGGACCTCCATGACCTCGGCAGAGTGGGAGGGGGAGTTGAAATGTTGGGCCACAGGGCGGTGTGGTTGATTGTTGCGGGTGTCCCGGAGATGTTCCCTAAAGCGCTCTGCTAGGAGGCGCCCAGTCTCCTCAATGTAGAGGAGACCGCATCGGGAGCAACGGATACAATAAATGATAGTAGTGGATGTGCAGGTAAAACTTTGATGGATGTGGAAGGCTCCTTTAGGACCTTAGATGGAGGTGAGGGAGGAGGTGTGGGCGCAGCTTTTGCAGTTCTGCGGTGGCAGGGGAAAGTGCCAGGATGGGAGGGTGGGTTGTAGGGGGGCGTGGACCTGACCAGGTAGTCACAGAGGGAACGGTCTTTGCGGAAGGCGGAAAGGGGTGGGGAGGGAAATATATCCCTGGTGGTGGGGTCTGTTTAGAGGTGGCGGAAATGTCGGCGGATGATTTGGTTTATGCGAATGTTGGTAGGGTGGAAGGTGAGCACCAGGGGCGTTCTGTCCTTGTTATGGTTGGAGGGGTTGGGTCTGAGGGCGGAGGTGCGGGATGTGGACGAGATGCGTTGGAGGGCATCTTTAACCACGTGGGAAGGGAAATTGCGAACTCTAAAGAAGGAGGCCATCTGGTGTGCTCTGTGGTGGAACTGGTCCTCCTGGGAGCAGATACGGCGGAAGCCGAGGAATTGGGAATACGGGATGGCATTTTTGCAAGAGGTAGGGTGGGAAGAGGTGTAATCCAGGTAGCTGTGGGAGTCGGTGGGTTTGTAAAAAATGTCAGTGTCAAGTCGGTCATCATTAATGGAGATGGAGAGGTCCAGGAAGGGGAGGGAGGTGTCAGAGATGGTCCAGGTAAATTTAAGGTCAGGGTGGAATGTGTTGGTGAAGTTGATGAATTGCTCAACCTCCTCGCGGGAGCACTAGGTGGCGCCAATGCAGTCATCAATGTAGCGGAGGAAGAGGTGGGGACTGGTGCCGGTGTAATTACGGAAGATCGACTGTTCTGCGTAGCCAACAAAGAGACAGGCATAGCTGGGGCCCATACGTGTGCCCATGGCTACCTCTTGGGTCTGGAGGAAGTGGGAGGATTCAAAGGAGAAATTGTTAAGGGTGAGGACCAGTTCGGCCAAACAAATGAGAGTGTTGGGGACATCAGGAGAGGAAAAAACGGAGGGCTTGGAGGCCCTGGTCATGGTGGATGGAGGTGTAGAGGGATTGGATATCCATTGTGAAGATGAGGCATTGGGGGCCGGGGAAATGGAAGTCTTGGAGGAGGTGGAGGGCGTGGGTGGTGTCTCGAATATATGTGGGGAGTTCCTGGACTAAGGAGGATAGGACAGTGTCGAGGTAGGTAGAGATGAGTTCAGTGGGGCAGGAGCATGCTGAGACAATGGGTCGGCCAGGGTGGTCAGGCTTGTGGATCTTGGAAAGGAGGTAGAACTGGGCAGTGCGGGGTTCCCGATCTATGAGGTTGGAAGCTGTGGGTGGGAGATCTCCTGAGGTGATGAGGTTCTGTATGGTCTACTCCAACCTCTCACCCTCACAATGCGCAGCCCTCCAATCCCTCTGCTCCAATCCCAACCTCACCATCAAGCCAGCAGATAAAGGGGGTGCAATTGTAGTCTGGCACACTGACCTCTACACTGCTGAAGCCAAACGCCAACTCGAGGACACTTCCTCCTACCGCCCCCTCGACCATGACCCCACGCCCATCACCAAACCATCATCTCCCAGACCATACAGAACCTCATCACCTCAGGAGATCTCCCATCCACAGCTTCTGAACCTCGTAGTCCGGGAACCCCGCACTGCTCGGTTCTACCTCCTTCCCAAGATCCACAAGCCTGACTACCCTCGCTGACCCATTGTCTCAGCCTGCTCCTGCCCCACTGAACTCATCTCTACCTACCTCGACACTGTCCTATCCCCCCTAGTACAGGAACTCCCCACATATGTTCGAACACCACCCACGCCATCTACCTCCTCCAAGACTTCCGTTTCCCCACCCCTCAATGCCTCATCTTCACCATGGATATCCAATCCCTCTACACCTCCATCCGCCACGAGCAGGGCCTCCAAGCCCATCCATTTTTTCTCTCATGATGTCCCCAACAGTACCCTTCCACCGACACTCTCATTTGTTTGGCCGAACTGGTCCTCACCCTTAACAATTTCTCCTTTGAATCCTCCCACTTCCTCCAGACCCAAGAGGTAGCCATGAGCACATGTATGGGCCCCAGCTATGCCTGTCTCTTTGTTGGCTACGCAGAACAGTCGATCTTCCGTAATTACACCGGCACCAGTCCCCACCTCTTCCTCCACTACATTGATGACTGCATTGGCGCCACCTAGTGCTCCCGCGAGGAGGTTGAGCAATTCATCAACTTCACCAACACATTCCACCCTGACCTTAAATTTACCTGGACCATCTCTGACACCTCCCTCCCCTTTCTGGACCTCTCCATCTCCATTAATGATGACCGACTTGACACTGACATTTTTTACAAACCCACCGGCTCCCACAGCTACCTGGATTACACCTCTTCCCACCCTACCTCTTGCAAAAATGCCATCCCGTATTCCCAATTCCTCGGCTTCCGCCGTATCTGCTCCCAGGAGGACCAGTTCCACCACAGAACACACCAGATGGCCTCCTTCTTTAGAGATCGCAATTTCCCTTCCCACGTGGTTAAAGATGCGCTCCAAAGTATCTCGTCCACATCCCGTACCTCCACCCTCAGACCCAACCTCTCCAACGGTAACAAGGACAGAATGCCCCTGGTGCTCACCTTCCACCCTACCAACCTTCGCATAAACCAAATCATCCGCCGACATTTCCGCCACCTCTAAACAGACCCCACCACCAGGGATATATTTCCCTCCCCACCCCTTTCCGCCTTCCGCAAAGACCGTTCCCTCTGTGACTACCTGGTCAGGTCCACGCCCCCCTACAACCCACCCTCCCATCCTGGCACTTTCCCCTGCCACCGCAGGAACTGTAAAACCTGTGCCCACACCTCCTCCCTCACCTCCATCCAAGGCCCTAAAGGAGCCTTCCACATCCATCAAAGTTTTACCTGCACATCCACTACTATCATTTATTGTATCCGTTGCTCCTGATGCGGTCTCCTCTACATTGGGGAGACTGGGCGCCTCCTAGCAGAGCGCTTTAGGGAACATCTCCGGGACACCCGCAACAATCGACCACACCACCCTGTGGCACAACATTTCAACTCCCCCTCCCACTCTGCCGAGGTCATGGAGGTCCTGGGCCTCCTTCACCGCCGCTCCCTCACCACTAGACACGTGGAGGAAGAACGCCTCATCTTCCGCCTCGGAACGCTTCAACCCCAGGGCATCAATGTGGACTTCAACAGTTTCCTCATTTCCCCTTCCCCCACCTCACCCAAGTTCCAAACTTTCAGCTCAGCACTGTCCCCATAACTTGTCCTACCTGCCTATCTTCTTTTCCACCTATCCACTCCACCCTCCTCCCTGACCTATCACCTTCATCCCCTCCCCCACTCACCTCTTGTACTCTATGCTACTTTCTCCCCACCCCCACCCACCTCTAGCTTATCTCTCCACGCTTCAGGCTCACTGCCTTTATTCCTGATGAAGGGCTTTTGCCCGAAACGTCGATTTTACTGCTGCTCAGATGCTGCCTGAACTGCTGTGCTCTTCCAGCACCACTAATCCAGAATCCCACGAGTATATCTCATGGTCAGAATAGGTATTGTTGATCTTTGGCGCCATTTTGAATTTGCCTGTCAGAGAGCCACCAGCTCAGCTCCTGACAAACATGGAAAAGGCCAGAGTTATACAGCAGCTAACATCAGCCACCTTGGCCAAACATTGAAATACTCCCCCAAAACCTTTTCAGTTCTCCACCACTCTCTCTTGATTAATAATCCTCCTTACAATCCACGACCTTGAGCAAACTGTGTTCTGTTGACCTGGTTTTGGCCACAATCTTTGTGAAGCATCTTGGGATATTTCTCTACAAAGTTCTTACAAAGGTATGAAGATGCAGAGCTTTTATGAGGGCATTTTGTATGATTTCTGTCCAAGTCTGACTCCCATTTCAGAAATATTACCTTGATTTCCTAGTGCTCCCACAAGCATCCTGGATAACTTCCCACATTCATTGGTCTCTTTATAATCTCGAAGATGATCATTTAATTAAATAAAAGTGCTCCGAGCAGCACTTGGAACCAGGCCTTTGTAAAAACCATCTCTAATGTGATCAATCAGCCATGGCTTAGCAGGAATGCTTTGTGATATTTTGAATCAGAAAGTTGAATTTTACAGCTTCACCCCAAACACTTGAACGTGAAATCTAAGCAAAACACTGCATTGTCGGAGGGTCAGTGCTGAGGGAGTGCTGCATTGTCGGAGGGTCAGTGCTGAGGGAGTGCTGCATTGTCGGAGGGTCAGTACTGAGGGTGTGCTGCATTGTCAGAGGGTCAGTGCTGAGGGAGTGCTGCATTGTCGGAGGGTCAGTGCTGAGGGTGTGCTGCATTGTCGGAGGGTCAGTGCTGAGGGTGTGCTGCATTGTCAGAGGGTCAGTGCTGAGGGAGTGCTGCATTGTCGGAGGGTCAGTGCTGAGGGTGTGCTGCACTGTCGGAGGGTCAGTGCTGAGGGTGTGCTGTATTGTCAGACGGTCAGTGCTGAGGGTGTGCTGCATTGTCAGAGGGTCAGTGCTGAGGGAGTGCCGCACTGTCTGAGGGTCAGTACTGAGGGAACGCTGCACTGTCAGAGGGTCACTATGGATGGAGTGCTATACTGTCAGAGGGTCAGTGTTGAGGAAGTGCCACACTGTCTGAGGACCGGTACTGAGGGACTGCTACACTGTCAGAGGATCTGTACTTAGGAAGTGCCGCACTGTCGAGTGTAGTACTGAGGGAGTACCGAACTGTTGAGTGTAGTACTGAGGGAGTACCGTACTATTGAGTATAGTACTGAGGGAGTACCGCACTGTCGAGTGTAGTACTGAGGGAGTACCGTACTGTTGAGTGTAGCACTGAGGGGAGTGCCGTACTGTCAAGTGTAGTACTGAGAGAGTACCGCACTGTCGAGTGTAGTACTGAGGGAGTACCATTCTGTCGAGTGTAGTACTGAGGGAGTACCGTACTGTTGAGTGTAGTACTGAGGGGAGTACCGTACTGTTGAGTGTAGTACTGAGGGAGTACCGCATTGTTGAGTGTAGTACTGAGGGAGTACCGTACTGTCGAGTGTAGTACTGAGGGAGTACCGTACTGTTGAGTGTAGTACTGAGGGAGTACCGCATTGTTGAGTGTAGTACTGAGGGAGTACCGTACTGTCGAGTGTAGTACTGAGGGGAGTACCGTACTGTTGAGTGTAGTACTGAGGGAGTACCGCATTGTTGAGTGTAGTACTGAGGGAGTACCGTACTGTCGAGTGTAGTACTGAGGGAGTACCGTACTGTCGAGTGTAGTACTGAGGGAGTACCGCACTGTTGAGTGTAGTACTGAGGGAGTGCCGCACTGTCGAGTGTAGTACTGAGGGAGTACTGCACTGTTGAGTGTAGTACTGAGGGAGTACCGTACTGTTGAGTGTAGTACTAAGGGAGTACCGCACTGTCGAGTGTAGTACTGAGGGAGTACCGTACTGTTGAGTGTAGTACTGAGGGAGTACCGTACTGTTGAGTGTAGTACTAAGGGAGTACCGCACTGTCGAGTGTAGTACTGAGGGAGTACCGTACTGTCAAGTGTAGTGCTAAGGGGAGTGCCGCACTGTTGAGTGTAGCACTGAGGGGAGTGCCGCACTGTCAGAGGGACACTACTGAGGAGCTGCTGCACTGTCAGAGGATCAATACTGAGGGAGTGCTGCACTGTCAGAGGGTCAGTATAGACAGTGAGCTGCACTGTCAGAGGACCTGTACAGAGGAAGTGCCGCATTGTCGAGTGTAGTACTGAGAGTGTGCCACACTGTTGGAGGGTCAGTACTGAGGGAGTGCCGCATTGTCAGAGGGTCTGTGCTGAGGGAATGCTACACTGTTGAAGGGTCAGTGCTGAGGGAGCACTGCAGTCAGAGGATCATGCTGAGGGAGTGTTGCATTATCGGAGGGTCAGTGCTGAGGCAGTGTTGCATTGTCAAAGGGTCAATACTGAGGGACTGCTGCACTGTCAGAGGGTCAGTACAGATAGAGTGCTGCACTGTCAAAGGGTCAGTGTGGATGGAGTGTTGCACTTTTGCAGGGTCAGTGCTGAAGGAGCCCTGCAATGTCGGAGGGTCAGTGCTGAGGGAGCGCTGCATTGTCAGAGGGTCAGTGCAGTGTTGGTGTTGCACTATCGGAGGGTCAGTGCTGAGGGAGTGCCGCACTGTCAGAGGGTCAGTGCTGAGGGAGTGCTGCACTGTCAGAGGGTCAGTGCTGAGGGAGCACTGCATTGTCAGAGAGTCAGTGCTGAGGGAGCGTTGCAATGTTGGAGGGTCAGTGCTGAGGGAGCGCTGCACTGTTAGAGGATCAGTGCTGAAGGAGTGCAGTACCATCAGAGGGTCAGTGCTGAGGGAACGCTGCATTGCCACAGGCTCAGTGCTGAGGGAGTGCTGTACTGTCAGAGGATCATTGCTGAGGGAGTTCCGCACTGTAAGAGGATCATTGCTGAGGGAGTGCCACACTGCCAGAGGGTCAGTACTGAGGGAGTGCTGCACTGTCGGAGAGTCAGTACTGAGGGAGTGCTGCACTGTCGGAGGGTCAGTGCTGAGGGAGTGCCGCACTGTCGGAGGATCAGTACTGAGGGAGTGTTGCATTGTCAGAGGGTCAGTGCTGAGGGAATGCTACACTGTTGGAGGGTCAGTGCTGAGGGAGCACTGCAGTCAGAGGATCATGCTGAGGGAGTGTTGCATTATCGGAGGGTCAGTGCTGAGGCAGTGTTGCATTGTCAAAGGGTCAGAGTGCCGCACTGTCAGAGGATCAGTACTGAGGGAGCGCCACACTATCGGAGAGTCAGTGCTAGGGGAGTGCCACACTGTCAGAGGGTCAGTGCTGAGGGAGTGCCGCACTGTCAGAGGGTCAGTACTGAGGGAGTGCTGCACTGTCGGAGAGTCAGTGCTGAGGGAATGCCGCACTGTCGGAGAGTCAGTGCTGAGGGAGTGCTGCACTATCAGATGGTCAGTGTTGAGGGAGTGCAGCACTGTCAGAGGGTCAGTGCTGAGGGAGTGCTGCACTGTCAGAGGGTCAGTGCTGAGGGAGTGCCGCACTGTCAGAGGGTCAGTACTGAGGGAGTGCTGCACTGTCGGAGAGTCAGTGCTGAGGGAATGCCGCACTGTCAGAGAGTCAGTGCTGAGGGAGTGCTGCACTATCAGAGGGTCAGTGCTGAGGGAGTGCAGCACTGTCAGAGGGTCAGTGCTGAGGGAGTGCTGAGGGAGTGCTGCACTGTCAGAGGGTCAGTGCTGAGGGAGTGATGCACTGTCGGAGGGTCAGTGCTGAGGAAGTGCTGCACTGTTGGAGGGTCAGTGGTGAGGGAGTGCTGCACTGTCAGAGGGTCAGTGCTGAGGGAGTGCTGAGGGAGTGCTGCACTGTCAGAGGGTCAGTGCTGAGGGAGTGATGCACTGTCGGAGGGTCAGTGCTGAGGAAGTGCTGCACTGTCGGAGGGTCAGTGCTGAGGGAGTGCTGCACTGTCAGAGGGTCAGTGCTGAGGGAGTGCTGAGTGAGTGCTGCACTGTTGGAGGGTCAGTGCTGAGGGAATGCTCAGAGAGTGCTGCACTGTCGGAGGGTCAGTGCTGAGGGAGTGCTGCACTGTCAGAGGGTCAGTGCTGAGGGAGTGCTGCATTGTCGGAGGGACAGTAAACAGAGACAGTAAACAAGACACTGGAGGTGGAGGCTCCACAATTATCCCCATCCTCAATGATGGAAGAGCCGAGCACATCAGTGCAAAAGATAAGACTGAGCTTTTGCAGCAATCTTCAGCCAGAAGCACTGAGTGGATGATCCATCTAGGCCTCCTCCAGTGGTCTCCAGCATCACCGGTACCAGTCTGCAGCCCATTTGATTCCCTCCATGTGACATCAGGAAACAGTTGGTGCCATAGGATATAGTAAAGGTTGTAAAGACAACATTCTGACAACTGCAATGTGCCTTAGCAGAACTGGAGTCAATGGACATCAGGGGGCAAACTCTCTGCTGTTTGAAGTCTTATGTGAACATGGGAAGATGGCTGTGGTTGCTGGAGGTCAGTCATCTCAGTTCCAGGACATCTGTGCAGGAATTCCTCAGGGTACTGCCCTAGGCCCAACCATCTGTAGCTGCTTCATCAATGACCTTTCCTCCATCATAAGGTCAGGAGTGGGGATTTTCACCAATGATTACACAATGTTCAGTACCATTCACGAGTCCACAGGTACTGAAGCAGTCCATGTTCAAAAGCAACAGGATCTGGACAATATCCAAGCTTGGGCTGACAAGTGGCAAGGAACATTGCACACAAATACCAGGCAGCGGCCATTCCCAAAGAAATAGAGGAGCTGAGCATCTTTTGACATTCAATGGGATGGTCATCACTGAGTCTGACACAATCAACATCCTGGGGGCTACTACTAAGCAGAAACTTAAACGGACCGATGATATAAACACGGTAGCGACAAGAGAAGGTACAGGCTAGGAACACTCTGGTGATTAACTTGCATTCTGCCTCCCCAAAGCCTGTCCACCATCTGCAAGGCACAAGTCAGAAATGTGATAGAATACTCTCCGCCTACCTGGATCGGTAATTGATTTGTTTATGTGTCTGGAAGTGCTTTGCACCGTGTCATGTGTTACTGCATGCTCATGTCATGTGTAATAAGGTCTGCATGCCCAGGTCATGCCGCACTGTCAGAGGGTCAATACCGAGGGAGTGCCGCACTGTCAGAAGGTCAATACTGAGGGAGTGCCGCACTGTCAGAGGGTGAGTGATGAGGAGTGCTGCACTATTGGAGGGTCAGTGCTGAGAGAGTGCTGCACTTGTTAGAGGGTCAATACTGAGGGAGTGCCGCACTGTCAGAGGGTGAGTGATGAGGAGTGCTGCACTATTGGAGGGTCAGTGCTGAGAGAGTGCTGCACTTGTTAGAGGGTCAATACTGAGGGAGTGCCGCACTGTCAGAGGGTCAATACTGAGGGAATGCTGCACTGTCAGAGGGTCAGTACTGAGGGAGTGCTGCACTGTCGGAGGGTCAGTGCTGAAGGAGTATTGCACTGTCAGAGGGTCAGTGCTGAGGGAGTGCTGCACTGTCGGAGAGTCAGTGCTGAGGGAGTGCTGCACTGTCGGAGGGTCAGTGCTGAGGGTGTGCTGCACTGTTGGAGGGTCAACGGCTGAGGGAGTGCCACACTGTCAAAGGGTCAATACTGAGGGAATGCTGCACTGTCAGAAGGTCAGTGCAGAGGGAGTGCTGCACTGTCGGAGGGTCAGTGCTGAGGGAGTGCTGCACTGTCGGAAGGTCAGTGCTGAAGGAGTGCTGCACTGTCAGAGGGTCAATACCGAGGGAGTGCTGCACTGTCAGAGGATCAATACTGAGGGAATGCTGCACTGTCAGAGGGTCAGTACTGAGGGAGTGCTGCACTGTCGGAGGGTCAGTGCTGAAGTAGTGCTGCACTGTCAGAGGGTCAGTACTGAGGGAGTGCTACACTGTCGGAAGGTCAGTGCTGAGGCAGTGCTGCACTGTTGGAGGGTCTCGGCTGAGGGAGTGCCACACTCTCAAAGGGTCAATACTGAGGGAATGCTGCACTGTCGGAAGGTCAGTGCAGAGGGAGTGCTGCACTGTCGGAGGGACAGTGCTGAGGGAGTTCTGCACTGTCGGATGGTCAGTGCTGAAGGAGTGCTGCACTGTCAGAGGGTCAATACTGAGGGAGTGCCGCACTGTCAGAGGGTCAATACTGAGGGAGTGCTGCACTGTCAGAGGGTCAGTACTGAGGGAGTGCTGCACTGTCGGAGGGTCAGTGCTGAAGGAGTGCTGCACGGTCAGAGGGTCAATACCGAGGGAGTGCTGCATTGTGGGACGGTCAGGGCTGAGGGAGTGCTGCACTGTCGGAGGGTCAGTGCTGAGAGAGTGCTGCACTTGTTAGAGGGTCAATACTGAGGGAGTGCCGCACTGTCAGAGGGTCAATACTGAGGGAATGCTGCACTGTCAGAGGGTCAGTACTGAGGGAGTGCTGCACTGTCGGAGGGTCAGTGCTGAAGGAGTATTGCACTGTCAGAGGGTCAGTGCTGAGGGAGTGCTGCACTGTCGGAGAGTCAGTGCTGAGGGAGTGCTGCACTGTCGGAGGGTCAGTGCTGAGGGTGTGCTGCACTGTTGGAGGGTCAACGGCTGAGGGAGTGCCACACTGTCAAAGGGTCAATACTGAGGGAATGCTGCACTGTCAGAAGGTCAGTGCAGAGGGAGTGCTGCACTGTCGGAGGGTCAGTGCTGAGGGAGTGCTGCACTGTCGGAAGGTCAGTGCTGAAGGAGTGCTGCACTGTCAGAGGGTCAATACCGAGGGAGTGCTGCACTGTCAGAGGATCAATACTGAGGGAATGCTGCACTGTCAGAGGGTCAGTACTGAGGGAGTGCTGCACTGTCGGAGGGTCAGTGCTGAAGTAGTGCTGCACTGTCAGAGGGTCAGTACTGAGGGAGTGCTACACTGTCGGAAGGTCAGTGCTGAGGCAGTGCTGCACTGTTGGAGGGTCTCGGCTGAGGGAGTGCCACACTCTCAAAGGGTCAATACTGAGGGAATGCTGCACTGTCGGAAGGTCAGTGCAGAGGGAGTGCTGCACTGTCGGAGGGACAGTGCTGAGGGAGTTCTGCACTGTCGGATGGTCAGTGCTGAAGGAGTGCTGCACTGTCAGAGGGTCAATACTGAGGGAGTGCCGCACTGTCAGAGGGTCAATACTGAGGGAGTGCTGCACTGTCAGAGGGTCAGTACTGAGGGAGTGCTGCACTGTCGGAGGGTCAGTGCTGAAGGAGTGCTGCACGGTCAGAGGGTCAATACCGAGGGAGTGCTGCATTGTGGGACGGTCAGGGCTGAGGGAGTGCTGCACTGTCGGAGGGTCAGTGCTGAAGGAGTGCTGCACTGTCAGAGGGTCAGTGCTGAGGGAGTGCTGCACTTTCGGAGGGTCAGTACTGAGGGAGTGCTGCACTGTTGGAGGATCAGTGCTGAAGGAGTGCTGCACTGTAAGAGGGTCAGTGCTGAGGGAGTGCTGCACTGTTGGAGGGTCAATGGCTGAGGGAGTGCTGCACTGTTGGAGGGTTAGTGCTGAGGAAGCGCCACACTGTCAAAGTGTCAATACTGAGGGCATGCTGCACTGACGGAAGGTCAGTGCAGAGGGAGTGCTGCACTGTCCGAGGGGCAATGGCTGAGGGAGTGCTGCACTGTCGGAGGGGCAATGGCTGAGGGAGTGCTGCACTGTCGGAGGGTCAGTGCTGAGGGAGTGCTGCACTGTCGGAGGTTCAGTGCTGAGGGAGTGCTGCACTGTCAGAGGGTCAGTGCTGAGGGAGTGCTGCACTGTCAGAGGGTCAGTGCTGAGGGAGTGCTGCTCTGCCGGAGGGTCAGTGCTGACGGAGTGCTGCACTGTCGGAAGGTCAGTGCTGAGGGAGTGCTGCACTGTTGGAGGGTCAATGGCTGAGGGAGTGCTGCGCTGTCGGAAGGTCAGTGCAGAGGGAGTGCTGCACTGTCGGAGGGGCAATGGCTGAGGGAGTGCTGCACTGTCGGAGGGTTAGTGCTGAGGGAGTGCTGCACAGTTGCAGTATCAGTGCTGAAGGAGTGCCGCACTTTTGGATGGTCAATACTGAGGGAGTGCAGCACAGTCAGAGGGTCACTACTGAGGAAGTGCCACACTATCAGAGGCTCAGCACTGATGGAGCGCTGCACTGTAAGAGGCTCAGTGCTGAGGGCATACCGTATTGATGGAGGGTCAGTGCTGAGGGAGTGCTGCACTGTCAAAGGGTCAATAGTGAGGGAGTGCAGCACAGTCAGAGGGTCAGTGCTAAGGGAGTGATAATAATCACAGTTGGCACTTTTCCGAATTACTGGAGGCTTCTTTACATTCTTAATCTCTCAAAGGTCCTGGCAGATTGGGGTGTGAGCTGCTGTGATGAGAGGATCATTGTCAGGGTTTTATTTTATTCATCAGGATTATGAGGTTGGTCTGAAATAAAGACAAGTACTATGGATGCTGATGACCTGAAACAAAAACAGAAATTGCTAGAGAAGCTCAGCAGATCTGTCAGCGCGTGTGTAGAGAGAAAGCAAAGTTATATTTTCGAATCCAGTTCTGAAGAAGGGTCACTGGAAATATGAACTGCTTTCTCCCCTTCTGCTAGCTACCTGATGAAGGAGCGTCGCTCCGAAAGCTAGTGCTTCCAAATAAACCTGTTGGACTATAACCTGGTGTTGTGGGATTTTCAACTTTGTCCACCCCAGTTCAACACAGTCCTCATCCTGCTTTCTCCCAGATCTGCTGAATTTCTCCAGCAATTTCTGTTTTTATTTCAGATTTCCAGCATCCTCAATTCTTTATTGAATTGGATCAAGTCCTTATATAAAGGGCATTTGTCTCCAATACTGACAACAGAGGAACCATTTGCAATCATTGGATAACAAACCCCAAGAATTTAGTTATTTATTGCCACGTGTATTCAATATAAAATACAGTGAAAAGTGTGCACTGTTGCCGTGCATAGGCACTATTCTCATTAATGTAAAATAAGGTAAAACATGTTAAAAAACTCAAAGAGAGTCCAACTTTTCCTTCTCAGGTGCCAGCGTTCCACTCCATGCTACACCAGCTCACACTGTGCCGCACTGGGCCCACTCCCGGCTATACCAGCCCTCACTGTGCTGAACTGGGCCCACTCCCGGCTATTTCAGCCCACACTGCACTGAACTGGGCCCACTCCCGGCTACACCAGCCCACACTGCGCTGAACTGGGCCCACTCCCGGCTATACCAGTCCACACTGCGCTGAACTGGCCCCACTCCCGGCTACACCAGCCCTCACTGCGCTGAACTGGGCCCACTCCCGGCTATACCAGTCCACACTGCACTGAACTGGGCCCACTCCCGGCTATACCAGTCCACACTGCGCTGAACTGGGCCCACTCCCGGCTACACCAGCCCACACTGCGCTGAACTGGGCCCACTCCCGGCTATACCAGCCCACACTGCACTGAACTGGGCGCACTCCTGGCTATACCAGTCCACACTGTGTTGAACTGGGCCCACTCCCGGCTACACCAGCCCACACTGCACTGAACTGGGCCCACTCTCGGCTATACCAGCCCACACTGTGCTGAACTGGGCCCACTCCCGGCTACACCAGACCACACTGTGCCGCACTGGGCCCACTCTGGGCTACACCAGTCCACACCGTGCCGTTGCCATGTGCCCTCTCCAAGAGGAAGCAAGAGTCCCACTCCAGGCTTCACAGGCTGGCAGACTGAGTAGGCCGCACTCCCTCTGAATATGCTGCTCCAGAGCCCTCAAAGCCAATTTCCTACCTACGAGCCCTCTTCATCAGGTAAGTTTTAGCGAAAACTAAATAAAACTGAGAAAGAAAGAAGAAGAAAAATGAAAAAAAAGAAAAAAACAGGCTAAGAGGCAAGCCCGGACACAGGAGCCCAGATTCTGCCTACTCCATTGCTGCCATCTTGTTAGGATGCAAGCATTCACTTGCTAACCAATCAATATCCTTTTCTCATGCAGTATAAATTGTTGTTTGAGATTTGATATTCTTGTGAATGTGTCCTAATGAGGGCAAAACAAAAAGATTTGATTGTATGTCTCTTTTTTTCTCAGCGTACTCAACTGCATACTCAAGTGACTATCTGTGAGGTTTTATTTAGCTGGCAGGCTGTGATGTGAATATTGTTGCCAGCTTTTTCATAACAGAAAATTCTGAGATTAACCCCAAACCATCCACAAGTGTACCCCAATTTATGCTGCAGTATCGTTGCCCATTTGGCAAACATTGGTTCCCCTATTCCAGTTTTGTGGCCAATTAAGATTTGATTCACGGGACGGAAAATACTTTTTAAATGTGCACTTCTGAAGCATTTCTGCTCGCTGTGGTTTGACCTCCTCCAAAAGAAAGGCTATGCTAATCGTGGAATCGTAGATACATCAGCAGAAAGGCACACCAGTTCTTTGTGTGTATGGTCCAGTAGATCTGAACTCTTCCTCCTATTTCTCCTGGGCATTGCAAAGTGATCCAAGGTTGTGATGCGATTCTCCTTTGTATAGCTTGGATTTCAGGAATGTGCAGAGGACCCTCTGACATTGATTGTAATGTACCTGTGACAACTAGTGGCCATGTGTTAGAGAAGCATCAAATCAAACAGTGCAGAAAAGGGACTTCTGCCTTTCACGTAGTGTTTAACATGCTTGTCTTTGTTGCTCAGAGCTTTGACTACAGGAGTTGGGATGTCATGCTGAGGCTTTTCCTGGAGTACAGTTTGCGGTTCTGGTCGCCCTGTTGTAGGAGGGATATTATTAAGCTGGAGAGGGTTCTGAAGGGATTTACCAGGATGTTGCTGGGAAAGGAGGGTTTGAGTTATAAGGAGAGGCTGGACAGGCTGGGACATTTTTTACTGCAGGCTGAGGGGTGACCTTATTAAGGTTTATAAAACCATGAGGGGCATAGGTAAGTTAATTGCAAAGGTCTTATCCCTTTTGTGGGAAGTTCAAAACAAAGGGGCATGTTTTTCGGGTGAGAGAGACATGAGGGGCAAATTTTTTTACATCCAGAGGAAGTGGTGGATGTGATTACAATTAAACTTTTAAAAGATATTTGAATAAGTACATGAGTAGGAAAGGTTTGGAGGGATATGGGCCAGGCACAAGCAGGTGAGAATGGTTTAGTTCAGGAACATGGTTGGCATGGACTGGGTGGGCCGAAGGGTCTGTTCCTGTGCTGTATGACTCTACGACTCTAAGTCTGTGCTGCCAAAATAGACTAATTCTACACTTGTCCCCCTTTCCCACACTTGGCCCATAGCCTTAAATGGGCTTCAAGTGCTCATTCCGAGAACTTTTTAGAACTTAGGACATAGAACAATACAGCACAGAACAGGCCCTTCGGCCCACGATGTTGTGCCGAACATTTGTCCTAGCTTAAGCACCTATCCATGTACCTATCCAATTGCCGCTTAAAGGTCACCAATGATTCTGACTCTGCCACTCCCACAGGCAGCACATTCCATGCCCCCACCACTCTCTGGGTAAAGAACCCACCCCTGACATCCCCCCTATACCTTCCACCCTTCACCATAAATTTATGTCCCCTTGTAATACTCTGTTGTACCCGGGGAAAAAGTCTCTGACTGTCTACTCTATCTATTCTCCTGATCATCTTATAAACCTCTATCAAGTCACCCCTCATCCTTCGCCTTTCCAATGAGAAAAGGCCTAGCACTCTCAACCTATCCTCGTATGACCTATTCTCCATTCCAGGCAACATCCTGGTAAATCTCCTCTGCACCCTCTCCAAACTTCCACATCTTTCCTAAAGTGAGGTGACCAGAACTGCACACAGTACTCCAAATGTGGCCTTACCAAGGTCCTGTACAGCTGCAACATCACCTCACGACTCTTGAATTCAATCCCTCTGCTAATGAACGCTAATACACCATAGGCCTTCTTACAAGCTCTATCCACCTGAGTGGCAACTTTCAAAGAGCTATGAACGTAGACCCCAAGATCCCTCTGCTCCTCCACCTTACTAAGAACCCTACTGTTAACCCTGTATTCTGCATTCTTATTTGTCCTTCCAAAATGGATAACCTCACACTTGCAGCCAACAACAGCCCTCCTCACTATCCACAACTCCACCAATCTTCGTATCGTCTGCAAATTTACTGACCCACCCTTCGACTCCCTCTTCCAAGTCATTAATAAAAATTACAAACAGCATAGGACCCAGAACTGATCCCTGCGGAACTCCACTTGTAACTGGGCCCCAGGCTGAATATTTACCATCTACCACCACTCTCTGACTTCGACTGGTTAGCCAATTCTCTATCCAACTGGCCAAATTTCCCACTATCCCATGCCTCCTGACTTTCCGCATAAGCCTACCATGGGGAACCTTATCAAATGCCTTACTAAAATCCATGTACTACCCTCATCCACATGCTTGGTCACCTCCTCAAAGAATTCAATAAGACTTGTAAGGCAAGACCTACCCCTCACAAATCCGTGCTGGCTGTCCCTAATCAAGCAGTGTCTTTCCAGATACTCATAAATCCTATCCCTCAGTACCCTTTCCATTACTTTGGCTACCACCGAAGTAAGACTAACTGGCCTGTAATTCCCGGGGTTATCCCTATTCCCTTTTTTGAACAGGGACACAACATTCGCCACTCTCCAGTCCCCTGGTACCACCCCCGTTGACAGTGAAAACGAAAAGATCATTGCCAACGGCTCTGCAATTTCCTCTCTTGCTTCCCACATAATCCTAGGATATATCCCGCCAGGCCCAGGGGACTTGTCTATCCTCAAGTTTTTCAAAATGCCCAACACATCTTCCTTCCGAACAAGTATCTCCTCTAGCTTACCAGTCCGTTTCATACTCTCCTCTTCAACAATACGGTCCCTCTCATTTGTAAATACTGAAGAAAAGTACTCATTCAAGACCTCTCCTATCTCTTCCGACTCAATACACAGTCTCCCACTACTGTCCTTGATCGGACCTACCCTCGTTCTCATCATTCTCATGTTTCTCACATACGCATAAAAGGCCTTTGGGTTATCCTTGATCCTACCCGCCAAAGATTTTTCATGCCCTCTCTTAGCTCTCCTAATCCCTTTCTTCAGCTCCCTCCTGGCTATCCTGTATCCCTCCAACGCTCTGTCTGAACCTTGTTTCCTCAGCCTTATGTAAGCCTCCTTCTTCCTCTTTACTAGACATTCAACCTCCCTCGTCAACCAAGGTTCCCTCACACGACCATCTCCTTCCTGCCTGACAGGTACATACATATCAAGGAAACGTCCTATCTGTTCCTTGAAAAAGTTCCACATTTCAATGACATCCTTCCCTGACATCCTATGCTCCCAACTTATGCTCCTCAGATCCTGTCTTACAGCATCGTAATTACCCTTCCCCCAATTGTAAAACCTACCCTGTTGCACGCACCTATCTCTCTCCATAACCAAGGTGAAAGTCACAGAATTGTGGTCACCATCACCAAAATGTTCACCCACTAACAAGCCCATCACTTGTCCCGGTTCATCACCAAGTACCAAATCCAATATGGCCTCCCCTCTGGTTGGACAATCTACATACTGAGTTAGAAAAGCTTCCTGGACACACTGCACAAACACTGCCCCGTCCAATCTACTTGATCTAAAGAGCTTCCAATCAATATTTGGGAAGTTGAAATTGCCCATAACTACTACCCTGTGGCTTCTGCACCTTTCCAAAATCTGTTTCCCAATCTGTTTCTCCACATCTCTGCTGCTATTGGGGGGCCTATAGTAAACACCCAACAAGGTGACTGCTCCTTTCCTATTTCTGACTTCAGCCCATACTACCTCCAAAGGCAGATCCCCCTCAAACTTTTTGCAAGGTTATGAGGTTTCCTGCTTCAACCGCACTTCCAGGCAGAGCAACCAGACACCACCTTTCCTCGATTTGAGGAAATCTTCCCTCAAATCCCCTCCAAAACCCCGGCCTTTCGTAATAAAATAATGCCCCCATTGTTGTCACCCTTCAACTACAGGGAACAGCTGCTTTCTATATACCCTATCCATGTCCCTCATAATCTTATATGCTGCTATCAGGTCTCCTCTCAACCTTCTCTGCTCCAAACCAAAACCCACTGCTCTTCATCACTGGACTGCTCCAGCCCAGACACATCCTGGTCAATCTCCTCTGCACCCCCTCCAGTGTAATTGAGAGATTGCAGACCAAATAAGTACATGTTTTGGTTTCTCCTCATCAAGGAGGTCACAAATAATGTCCCAAAAATGTTGGAGAACCACGGGTCTGGTGAGGTAGAAGAACTGAAAAGAAAATCAGCAATGATAAGGAAATGGTGTTAGGAAATTGCTGGGATTGAAGGCCAATACATCCCGAGGTCTTGATAATCTTTATTCAAGAGTATTTAAGGAATATAAATAGTGGATTTTTTTTAATTTCAAAAATATACTTTATTCATAAAATTATTTGGATCTCTTTACAATTGGTCATGCCATTCTTGTGCACACATTACATTTCTTTACATACAGACATCGAAATTTATTTTTTCTATATACAAGTCTGTACATTTACTATCCAGCTCTTCTGCTGAGGCGTCAGCGGAGCCCAAATGACTGCGTGGGCCCCCTGTTCTTCTTTAGGCAGGCAGATGTTACACGGTGGCCTTTCCCCACTGCGCCTTGGCGGCAGCTGCCCCAAGCTTCAGCGCGTCCCTCAACACGTAGTCCTGGACCTTGGAATGTGCCAATCTGCAACACTCAGTCGGGGTCAACTCCTTCAGCTGGAAGATCAGCAGGTTTCGGACCGCCCAGAGAGCGTCCTTCACCGAGTTGATGATCCTCCAGGCACAGTTGATGTTCGTCTCGGTGTGCGTCCCGGGGAACAGGCCGTAGAGCACGGAGTCTCGCGTCACGGCGCTGCTCGGGACGAACCTCGACAAACACCACTGCATTCCTCTCCAGACTTCCTCTGCATAGGCACATTCCAGAAGGAGGTGTGTGACAGTCTCGTCCCCCCCGCAGCCGCTTCGAGGGCAGCGTGCGGTGCGGCTGAGAGTCCGGGCGTGCATAAAGGATCTCACAGGCAGAGCCCTTCTCACCACCAGCCAAGCCTTGTCTTGGTGCTTGTTGGAAAGTTCTGGCGATGAGGCATTCTGCCAAATGGCTTTGACAGTCTGCTCAGGGAACCGCTCAATAGGATCCACCCTCTCCTTTTCCCAAAGGGTCTCAAGGACACTACGTGCTGACCACTTCCTGATGGACTTGTGTTTTTCTTCATAAACTTCTCCACGAAGGACAGGTGATACGGAACGGTCCAACTACTCGGAGGATTCCGCGGCAGCGAGACCAGGCCCATCCTTCGCAACACCGGGGACAGGTAGAACCTCAGTACGTAGTGACACTTGGTGTTTGCGTACCGGGGATCCATGCACAGCTTGATGCAGCCACACACAAAGGTGGCCATCAGGGTGAGGGTGGCATTGGGTGTATTTTTTTCCCCGTTGCCCAGATCTTTGTACAGCAAGTCCCTTCGGACCCGGTCCATCTTTGACCTCCATATAAACTGGAAGATGGCCCGGGTGACTACGGCGGCACAGGTTCTGGGAATAGGCCAGACCTGTGCCACGTATAATAGCAATGACAGTGCCTCACACCTGATGACCAGGTTTTTTCTCGCGATGGAGAGCGACCGTAGCTTCCATCTGCCCAGTTTCTGCCTCACTTTGCTGATACGCTCCTCCCAAGACTTGGCGCACGCCCCACCCCCCCCCGAACCAAATACCCAGCACCTTCAGGTGGTTGGTACTGACGGTGAAGGGGATCAAGGATTGGTCGGCCCAGTTCCCGAAGAGCATGGCCTCGCTCTTGCCTCGGTTTACCTTGGGCCCCGAGGCCCGTTCGAACTGGTCACAGATGCACATGAGTCTGTGCACGGACAGCGGATCCGAGCAGAAAACGGCGTCGTCATCCCCGCTGCCAGGAATAGTCACCCCTCTCAGGCTCGCATCCTTCCTGATGGACTCGGCAAATGGCTCTATGCAGCACACAAACAAGGCAGGAGAGAGGGGGCAGCCCTGCCTGACTCCAGATCTGACTGGGAAGCTATCTGATTCCCACCCATTGATTGAGACTGCACTGACAATGTTGGTGTAGAGCAGTCTGATCCAATTGCAGATTCACTCCCCAAAGCCCATTTTGGAGAGAACATCTCTCATATACCTGTGTGATATCCTGTCAAAGGCTTTCTCCTGGTCCAGGCTGATCAGGCAGGTGTCCAACCCTCTGTCCTGCACGTAGGCGATCGTATCCCTGAGGAGTGCGAGACTCTCAGCGATCTTCCTGCCCGGCACAGCACAGGTTTGGTCAGGGTGAATCACTGACCCCAGAGCAGACCTGACCCAGTTGGCGATTACCTTTGACAGAATTTTGTAATCCACATTCAACAGTGAGATTGGTCTCCAATTTCTGAGATCCTCCCTCCCCCCTTCCGTTTGTAGATGAGGGTGATGATGCCTTTCCTCATGGATTCACTCATGGTACCTGCCCAAAGCATACTGACATACACCTCCAGCAGGTCCTGGCCAATCAAGTCCCACAGAGCGGAATAGAGCTCAACCGGTAAGCCGTCGCTTCCGGGAGTTTTATTCTTTTCGAAGGACTCGAGGGTCAGCTCGTCCAGAGATAGCGGCTGGTCCAGCCTCTCGCGTGTTCTGTCGTCTAAGACCTCCGTGATAGAGGACAGGAACGACTGGGAGGCCACGCTGTCGGTTGGCTTCGCGTCATACAGACTGGCATAGAAGGATTTGCTGATCCCCCTGACGTCAGCCTGAGATGATGTTATTGAGCCATCTTCTTCCTTCCGGCTGCTGAGCACAGAGCTCTCTTTGTGCACCTTCTGGAAGAAGAAACGTGAGCAGATCATTAGTGGTCATCTTCCAAGATGCTACAGACTCTGCAATTATTACTACAAGATTGCAGGGTACTTAATGTAACCCCACTATTTAAAAAGAGTGATAAAGACAGAACAGGGAATGATTGATCAGTTAGTCTCACATTCTATAAGGTTTAACGTCTCTGGTCCACATGGACCAAACAACCCCACCGCCCTGTGGCCAACCACCTCAACTCCCCCTCACACACCCCCAAGGACATGCAAATCCTGGGCCTCCTCCACTGCCAAATCAAAGCCACCCGCCAGCTGGAGGAAAAACCCCTCGTCTTCCACCTTGGAACCCTAAAACCACGCGGCATCAACATCAACTTCACCAATTTCCGAATCTTCCCTCCCCCTACCTCATCCCAGATCCATCTCTGCAACACAGCACCGCCCTCTTGACCTGTCCAACCTGTCAATCTTCCTTCCCACCTATCCGGTCCACCCTCCCCACTGACCTATTACAATTACCCCCCACCTGCACGCACCTATCACCTTCCAGCTACCTACCCTCCAGCCCCACCCACACCCTCTATTTACCTCTCAGCCCTTTCACCCTCCATATTCCTGATGAAGGACTTATGCCTGAAATATCGACTCACCTGCTCCTCGGATGCTGCCTGACCTGCTGTACTTTTTGACACTATAAGGTTTAATAGCAGAGCATTTGGACAACAGTGACAGGATTGGTCAGAGTCAACATGGATTTACTAAAGGGAAATTGCACTTGACAAATCTGCTGGAATTTTTCAAGGATGTAACTAATTGAGTAAATAAAGGGGAGCCAATAGATGTGGTTTACTTGGACTTTCGGAAGCTTTCAATAAGGACCCACAAAAGATTTGAATCTGAAAAGTTACAATGCATAGAATTAGGGGTAGTGCACAGTCATAGGTAGAGAACTTTTATTTATTCTCTCATAGGATGTGGCATCACTGGTTGACCAGAGTTATTGCCTGTCCCTAATTGCTCTCAAGAAGATGGTGCTGTGCTGTCTTCTTGACCCGCTGCAGTCCATCTGTCGTAGGTTGACTCACAATAACCTTAGAGAGAGAACTCCAGGATTTTGACCCAATGACAGTGAAGGAACGGTGATATATTTCCAAATTAGGATGGTGAGTGGCACGGAGGGGAACTTGAAGGTACTGCTGCTCCCATGTACTTGCTGCCCTTGTCCTTCTAGATGGAAGTGGCCGAGAGTTTGGAAGGTACTGCCTGAGGATCTTTGGTGAATTTCTTTAGTGCATCTTGTAGCTAAGACACACTGCTGCTACTGAGTGTCAGTGGTGGAGGGAGTGGATACAGTGGATGTGCCACCAATCAAGTGGGCTGCTTTGTCCTGGACGGCTTCAAGTTTCTTGAGTGTTGTTGGAGCTGACCCAATAAGACAAGTAGGGAGTATTCCATCACACTCCGGAGTTGTGCCTTGCAGATGGTGAACAGGCTTTGGGGAGTCAGGAGGTGAGTCACTCACCTTAGTATTACTAGCCTCTGGCATGCTGTTGTAGTCAATGTGTTTATGTGGCTAGTCCAGTTGAGTTTCTGGTCAATGGTAATTCCCAGGTTGTTGACAGTGGGGGATCCAGTGGTAACACCATTGAATGCAAAGTGGTAGCGGTTGGGTTATCTCTTATTGGAGATAAGTCATTGGTCAGTGCCTCATATTTGTGTGGTGTAAAAGTTACTTGCCACTTGTCAGCCTCAGCCTGGATATTGTCTAGATCTTGCTGGATTCAAACACAGACCTCTTCAGTACCTGAGGAGTTGCGAATGGTGCTGAACATTCTGCAATCATCAGTGAACATCCCCACTTCGGACCTTATGATGGAAGGAAGGTCATTGATGAAGCAGCTGAAGATGGTTGATAGGCAAGAAACAAAGAGTAGGAATAAACAGGTCATTTTCTGGGGGTAGGCAATGTTTTCACTTTATAAGTGAAAACAGGAAGGCAGATTATTATTTGAATGGTGATAGATTGGACGAGGGGGCAGTGCAATGAGACCTGGCTGGTCTTGGAGACCAGGTGCTGAAAGTAAGCAGCAAAAGCAGAAATTGCTGGAAAAGCTCAGCGGGTCTGGGAGCATCTGTGGAGAGAAATCAGTTAATGTTTTGGGATCAGTGACACTTCCTCAGCACATAATTAACAATCACACAACACAAGGTTATAGTCCAACAGGTTTATTGGGAAGCACTAGCTTTCAGAGCGCTGCTCCTTCATCAGGTAACTATATTGGATTATAACCTGGTGTTGTGTGATTTTTAACCTTGTCCACCCCAGTCCAACACCAGCTCCTCCACATCCCCAGGAAGGGTTCTGAGGAAGGGTCACCGGAACCGAAACATTAACTCTGATTTCTCTCCAAAGGTGCTGCCAGACCTGCTGAGCTTTTCCAGCAATTTCTGTTTTTGTTTCTGATTTCCAGCATCCGCGCAGTTCCTTCAGTTTTTACTGAAGGTAAGCATGCAGTTGCAGCCTGCAGTGAAGAACACAAACAGTGTGTTGGTCTTCAGAACAAGAGCATTCAAGTACCAGAGCAGGGATGTCTTGCTGCAATTGTACAAGGTCCTGGTGAGACCACACTTGGAATATTGTGTGCAGTGTCAGTCTCCTTATCTGAGGAAGGATGTTCTGGCTATGAGGGGAGTGCAACAAAGGTTTACTCAGGCTGATTCCTGGGATGGCAGGACTAACTGATGTACGAAGAGAGATAGGACTATATTCACTAGAGGTTAGAAGAAGGAAGGGGGAACCTCATAGAAACCTATAAAATGCTAACAGGTCTAGACAGGGCAAACCAGGAAGGATATTCCCGATGACCAGGGAGTCCGGAATCAGTCTAATGATACGGGGTAGGTCATTCAGGACTGAGATGAGGAGAAATGTCTTCACCCAGAGAATGGTGAGCCTGTAGAATTTTCCAACACAAAGTGGTTGAGGCCAAAGCATTGAATGTTTTCAATAGGGTGTTAGATATAATTCTCAGGGCTGAAGGGATCAAAAGGTATGGGGGAGAAAGTGAGAACAGGCAACTGAGTTGAATGATCAAACTGTGCTCATATTGAATGGTGGAACAGACTAGAAAGGCTGAACAGCCTGCTCCCGCTCCTATTTTCTATGTTTCTGTGTGACTTGTCAAGGCTCTTCTTGAAACTCCTTCACCATGTCAGGACCAGAAGACCGAGGATTAGATTCCCTACAGTGCGGAAACAGGCCCTTCGACCCAACAAGTCCACACTGACCCTCTAAACAATAACCCACCCAGACCCATTTCCCCCTAACTAATGCACCTAACACGATGGGCAATTTAGCATGGCCAATCCACCTAACCTGCACATCTTTGGACTGTGGGAGGAAACCAGACCACCCGGAGGAAACCCCACGCAGACACGGGGGGAATGTGCAAACTCCACACAGTCAGTCGCCCAAGGCTGGAATCGAACCCGGGTCCCTGGCGCTGTGAGGCAGCAGTGCTAACCACTGAGCCACCGTGCAGTCCGGAAGAAGAGCAATGCTTGCAAGTTCCTCTTCAAGTAGCTTTCCATTCTTCCTCTGCTGTCATGAGGCTGACATCCTGAAATTCTCTTCCTAATCACATTGTGGCTGTGTGTGAACCATGTGGATTCAAGGCTGAAGCTCACCCCCCACCTTCTCAAGGCCAATCAGGGACAGGCAACAATCTCTGGCCTTGACAGAGATCCTCACATCCACAAATAAATTTTAATCGTGCAGCATCATTATGTTCCAATGTTACCTCCAGCAGACCTGTCCTCCAGTTCCTGTTCAGCCCATCAGTCCTGTGCGTTAGAATTAGCTTCAGCCCTTTGTGATATAGAAATTAGCTTTTGTAATTCCCAAGTTTCAGTCACCAATGTCCTTCTTTTTCACCCTGTTTGAGTGCTGGTCATCCTTTGTGTAAGGAAATACTTCCTATCGTCTGTTCTAGATCTGCACTTCACTTTTTATCTCAGTCCAAAGTTGAAACATATTGTCGTTAGGTATTGTTAAAAATCTTATTTATATCACAGCAGAATTCCCCTAAACTGTTGATGCTTCCTGCAGATCAAGGTCACAGACACTGGAACTGGAATCTCATTGTACTGCACATTCTTTGCGTGTGAGGAGACTGCATGAACAGCTCTGGCCAAATTTTGAATGCTCACACTCCAGCGTCTTTGTGAGGGATGGGCAGGGCTGACCAGAAAGTGGCAACAGAATACATACCATCCACTCACAGCCAATATCTGGGTCTCTCCCAGCTTTACTGGGGTCTTGATATGGGCTGCTGTTATGGACCAGACCAAACTCCCTCAAAATATGTTGAGAAGATAACCCAGACCTTAGTTTTTTCTTATTTTAAAGGCAAGTGCCAGGCATTCAGTTCCAGATGCAGTTTGACTGGTCAAACTACCAGGTTTGAAGCAAGACACACTTTATTCACACACTATAGTTAAAATACAACAAAAGAAAGAAGAAATTGGAAACATTAACTCTATTGGAAAACTCAACAGAATAAAAGATTATTTACCTACTAAACAGTTACTGTCCCAATGTCGTAACTTTTCATAAACGCACCCTTGACAAAGGCAAAGACAGAAAAACAGATTGTCTCACAAGCAATTCCAGCAGCAGGAAGAGAACCCCAGCTTTTAGCTGTAACACAGAGAGGGAAAAACAGCTTCAGCATCCGGCTTCAAGACCCAGCAGCTGCTACTGAGAAGTTAAAACTAACAATCCTGGTTCTGTGGGAGCTTGATCCCATCTATTCAGGCTGCTTCTATTACTCCAACCAAAGGCCTCACAAACTGTTTGCTCTAGTGGCTCTGAGTGGATGGCTATGCACCTCTCTCCCAACTTTTCTTCATGAAAAAGCCCAGGACAAAATACATGGCTCAGATGCCTGCTGGAACTGAGCTAATCTTCATTAGCCCTGGAGATACGGGGTTGGGAGGGTACAATGGCACTAATTCAGTTGTGGAGTATTCGAAGAATGAAATGTGTGATGCCAATGTTTTGCCCACTTTTTGTGACATTAAGTCACCTCATCTTAAACGGGTAAATACGCATTGTTCAATAACAAAGTGAGCAAATAATACAGGCCTGCAAATGTTATTCTTTATGAGTTCATTAATGCCCCACATCCACCTTCCCACATGTACCACACTGATCTTACCTGCACAAGCTGGGGCCTATGGTGGGTGTACCCTATGCCCTTTCTGATCTGATGGGCATGCTCAGTGGAAAATCTAAGTTCTAAATCCAAATCTACAGACTGTTCATCTTGCTTTATCATTTTAGGTGAGACATTAAAACTGAATCCCTAGCAGTTTTGTGGAGTGGTTACTACAACACCACTTCAAGGAAGAGAAGGGAGAGATCTGCCCAGTGTCTTATCGCTCATCCAAAGCTCCAAAAGCAGATTATCTGGTCATCATCACTCTGCTGTCTATGGGATCTTCCTGTGCACAAAATGGCTGCCACATTTTCTGTATTACAACAATGGTTACACTTCCAAGGTGGCTTAGCAGCTGTGAAGCGCTTTGAGATATCTGGGGGCTGTGGAAGGAGCTAGATAAATGCAGCAAGTAACAAGAGCAGGGATGTACTGCTGAGGCTGTATAAGGTTCTGGTCAGACTGTATTTGGAATATTGTGAGCGGTTTTGGACCGCATTTCTAAGGAAAGAGATGCTGGCTTTGGAGGGGGTCTGGAGAAAGTTTATAAGAATGATCTCAGGGATGAAGAGCTTCTCATATGAGGAGCAGTTGAGGACTCTGGGTGTGTACTCGATGAAGAATGAGGGATGATCTGATTGAAACTTACAGAATACGGAGAGACCTGGATAGAGTGGATGTGGAGAAGATATTTCCACTAGTAGGGGAGACTAGGACCTGAGGGCACAGCCTCAGAATAAAAGGATGATCCTTTAGAACTGAGGTGAGGAGAAATTTCTTCAGCCAGCGGGTGGTGACACTATGGAACTTCCTGCTGCAGAAGGCTGTGGAGGCCAAGTCACTGAGTGTATTTAAGACATGAGATAGATAGGTTCTTGATGAGGTAAAAACAATGACTGCAGATGCTGGAAACCAGATTCTGGATTAGTGGTGCTGGAAGAGCACAGCAGTTCAGGCAGCATTCAAGGAACTTCGAAATTGACGTTTCAGGCAAAAGCCCTTCATCGGGAATAAAGGCAGTGAGCCAAGTGTTATGGGGAGCAGGCAGGAGAATCGGGTTGAGAAACATATCAGCAATGATCGATGGGCCAAATGGCCTAATTCTGTTCCTAGACCTTGTGGTTTAATTCTTCCCTTATCTTCAAACATCTCTGGTTTATAACTAATCGATCTCTTTGAATCCTCAGTGAGACTAGAGTGCAGCGGCAACAGGGGGACGTTCTGGAGTGAATAGATGCTTTTTCTTGGATGGCCCATTGATCGGCGATGTTTCCACACGTCAAAGCTGGAATCCTGTTGTTACATAACCTCTCATAACAACAAGCAAGGCTGATTAACCGCCTTACAATGTCTATGCCTCAAACGATTGATCGCTCTTTGAGAGAGATGTGGTTAAGCAATGCAGACAGGACAGGTTGTTAAAGATAATGAAATATTAATGGGTGAATCAATAAATTATTACAGAGTTACAGAATCATTAGACACCAGCTTGACCTACACAAGCTACATGGAGATCAGCAACAGCGCAACAATCTGGTTAATACCAATCATGTATAGAATTGTAAAAGGAAGCTCTTCATTGATCAAAGACTGTCTCCATTTTGAGCCTGCAGGATACTTTATTGTGTGAGCATGCTCAAAGGCTGCAGCACCCAGTGTGTACTCTGAAGGCAATCACTGTCTCGTTACCAGGCAACTAGCTCTAAGCCTAGAAGCCACTCAATTGCATATCGCCCAGAGGCACATTCCAAGGGGAGAGTGTGGCAAATATTTGGCATTTCAGGTGAGGACGATTTTCTTCATCCTGCCTCTGTTGTGCCTCATTTCCTGTTAGGAGAAGGGAGGACTGCAGATGCTGGAGATCAGAGTTGAGAGTGTGGCACTGGGAAAGCACAGCCAGTCAGGCAGCATCCAAGGAGCAGGAGAATCGAAGTTTCAGGCACAAGCCTCATTCCTGATGAAGGGCTTATGCCTGAAACGTCGAATCTCCTGCTCCTCGAATGCTACCTGACCAGCTGTGCTTTTTCATGCCACACGTTTTGACTCATTTCCTATTATCATGTGGCAGTGCCAACCGTGATTGGTAGAAAACTGTATACTCTACTCCCTCTATTGTCTGACCATCACTGGAACGAATCGGAGTGTGAAGTCCAGTGTCAGCTGTATTCTGTTTTCTTTCCATCTTTATCCAGGCGCAATCCAGACATCTGTGTAACTCACAAATAATATTTATTGACATGCTATACATGATGGAGAAAGTGAGGACTGCAGATGCTGGAGACCAGAGTTGAAAAATGTGGTGCTGGAAAAACACAGCAGGCCAGGCAGCATCCGAGGAGCAGGAAAATCGACGTTTCGGGCATAAGTCCTGAAGAAAGGCTTATGCCCGAAACGTCGATTCTTCTGCTCCTCAGATGCTGCCTGGCCTGCTGTGTTTTCTCAATGCTGTACATGGTGGCACAATGACAGAGCAGCATGCATTGTGCTGGACATGTTCCGATCCCCCAGGGGAACCCTCTCTCTGTCAGTATCCTCGCATGTAGTTGGCTGTCTCCATCGATGTTCTGATCTCTGCTCTTGGTAACACAGGAGAAGTCAGATCCAAGAGCGATCCCTGATTTGATGCAATTATAATTTGCAATTTGGTCCCAAGATGGTCAGTTATTGACCAGTTTGTTAAGAGTTGTGAATGTATTTTGGACCAAAGACAAAAGATTATTGCACTCAAAAGCAAAGAAAAGGAAAATGATGCCTTTTTTTTCTCATAACTTGTTTTTAACCTTGCATTAAGCCAGCATTCATTCAGCACATAACTGCTGAGGTTACCAATCCTCTCTCTACAGTGATCTTATGTATGTACAGAACCAAAGGAGAAACATATTGGAATGGATTTGGTGCACTCTAAACAAAGTCATACTTGTGGTCCATTTGTTCATGAGCTTAGCTCCTTTGCCAACCTTATTCATCTTTTGAAATCAATCACTAAGATGTGAAGTTCAGATCACATTCTCTCTGAAGACCAACATCATATCTTGTTGTTTTCTGCATGTCACACAGTTGGTATATATCTATGCCTTACCAGCTACATGTTCCATGGTGGCACTCTGACCTCCGAGCAACAAAGTTTATTCAAGCCCTCACATAACATGTGCTGACACACTCCAGTGTGTCAGAGGCGCTGGCTCTTCACTGAGTTGTTAAGGCCCGGTCTGCTGTCTGACAGTGTGGCGTAAAAGGTCCTGAGGCACTATTGGAAGGACAGAAGATGATCTGTGTTTGCTGTCTTATCCAATATTTCATCCAAAATGATCATTCCCGAGGCCATTTAATTGGTCATTATCATATTGCTGTTTACAAGCACAACTTGGCTTTTTAAAATTAGAGTCCCTACAGTATGGGAAACAGGCCCTTCGGCCCAAAATGTCCACACTGACTCTCAGAAGAGTAACTCCATCCAGACTCATTTCCCTACATTTACCTCTGACTAATGCACCTAACACTATGAGCAATTCACCTAACCTGCACATCTTTTGGATTGTGGCGGGAAACCAGAGCACCGGGAGGAAACCCACGCAGACACAGAGAGAACGTGCAAGCTCCACACAGACAGTCATTCGAGGTGGGAATCGAACCCAGGTTCCTGGCACTGTGAGGCAGTAGTGCCAACCATTGAGCCACCATGCCACCCCTTTGTCAAGACAGATAGAGGCTATTGTGAACATCAGACACAGTATTTCAGATACGCGCAGAAAGAAGGAGATTTGATTTGAAGCAAACTGTTTTTATTTCTTGATCCAATAAATTTTGATCTAATACTGTCAAAGAGCAGGCAGTCAGAAATGGCCATTGGTACTTAGGGAATTGTGTAGACAATTCAACACAGAGAAATACAAATTGCTGTAGATAGGGCCAAAAGACCCAGGAAAGAGATACATAATTTGATGAAGGAAATGTCATTCATGGAAGACCAAAGTCGGCCAGGTTCCTGATTGATAAACCATCAAAGCCATTGTAAGACTGCTCAGTGACCATGAGCAAAGCTGGATGGGATTAAAATCTCAATGTTGAGCTGGAATTGTGAGGCCACACTGCTATTTAATCAATCTTTGAGAATACACTTAGAATACTGTGTATAATTCCATGTGTATAACTCTTAAACTATGTATAAGCACATGCCATGAATGAGAAGACTCAGATAGTAAGCACTTGATTGTGGATAATATCTTGATCAAAATGTAATATTTTATGCAAATTATCACCTGGTCGTACAGAATTTGAATACTGCTAAACAAAAACTCATGCTGTTTTCATCTTGTTCTCAGTAGGACAGATGCAGGAATGCAAATTTCGAAGGGAACAACAATTTATACTGCATGAGAAAAGGGGGCTAATTTGGCAACTGGATTCTAGATGATTGAGTTAATTCCATGGCAATCATATTACAGACCCACAAACTTTCATTTTTTTTGTTTACTTTTTTTTAAAAAAGGCTAGTTAACAATATTGGATGAAGTGTCACACCTTTTTAGGAATAACCTTGTTATTTTACAAACCATAGAAACTTCTCAGGCTTGGGTGCCAGGTGATTAGGAAGTAGGATGCCAGGTGGATATAGTACCCAGTAAGTTAGCATGCCAGTTGGGTAACGTGTCAAGGGAGCCTGGTAAGGAATGGTGTGCTTCTTGTGGGTTGAAGTTGCTGGGGGTTATCAGGTTCAGTAGAGAGGATTGTTGGGTGCTGGAGGATGTAACGCATGCAGTAAGAGAGGGAAGAGGAGAGGGTTGTTTTTGGGTTAAAGCGGGGATGGAGTGTGGGTTGTTGTCTCCCATGGCAAGGGATGGGGGGGGGGGGGTGGTTTCAGCACCCAGAGGTAAGGTGTTGGCTCTTGGGAGGCAGAAGATGTCAGACAGAGATGGGGGATGAGAAGGTGTCAGGTCAGGGTCTGGGAGGTGTCGGGGCCTGGAGGAGTGTAGTTGAGAGTGCATGAGGTAAGCTCAGTGGGCATAATTATCCAGGAGATAGATGAGGTTTTTAAATTCAGTTTAAAAGTAATTTTAATTTACTTCTAATGAAGTAACTATTTACTTAACTGCAGCAGAACCCTCCAGATTCTCTGATTTCAACTCCTTAAGAATCTGCCACCCCTGGCATTCTGCACAGCTCCTCTGAGCAACTCCCCATCTACGGTTCAGAGACAACTGTCTAGCTCTGGGGAAAATCCATGCTTTATTGTCCTAGCTGGATAGGTCATATCTGACCCATCTTTCACATTTTGGAGAGGACAAGATATAGGATAGAATTTCAAAATGGTTTTGGAGCTACATTGTCCTGTGTAGGTGCGCACATATATATCCTGAGTGCCACATCACTCAGCTCTGCCAACATGCCAAAGCAAAAACGCATCATTCCACCACAGAGATTGGGTGGGGGAGGGGGAAGAGAGGGATTTTTGTGTCTAAATGTCATTACTTTGAACTTCTACAAACCACAAGAAAGACAAGATCACTCGATGGATAGGAAAGGGTATGAAGATATTATATTTACGGATTTCAGAAGGAAGTCAATAACAATTTGAAGAAGAGATGATTGCCAGTGATAAAAGCACCATGCACTTGGAAATAACTTTGCAACATGGGTTGGTGTTGGGTTGGGAGATCAGAGATAAAGAATGCTTGCGATATTGGGATGTACTCTAATGGGGCTGGATGTGATTAATGGTGTTCCCCAGTGCAATATACCTCAGTTTTTCACTAATTATATTAAAGGCCTGGACGTAGGGAATATCCAAGTATAGACATGCATCTTGATTAATGCAGGCAGTAAATTATGTCAACCTTACTAGTGGTTAGAGATGGACTCTGGTTTGACTGATTTTAAAAAGAGCCTTCCCTTAAATGACATTATACTTTAATACTGGAAGCTGATTAAATCGCACCTTTCAAAAGGAAACTGAAAAATCCTAACAAGGAAGAAATTGTAAAAGCTGCAAGATCAAGGAAATGGAAGCTACTCATTCAAAGAGACAGCGACAGACAGGAAATGATCAGGGCCCCCAGTCTCTGACCCAACAAAAAGCCCAAGGAAGGAAGGGGCTCCAACCACAGACTCCAACCCCAATCCTGCAAAGTCTCCAGTGATCCTGACAATTGTGAACTTCCTTCATTTCTCCCACCTTCATCCTTCATTGGATAGTGGATGGGTGAGATGGTCTCTTCGCAGACTACATAGAGTCATAGAGTCATACAGCATGGAAACAGACCCTTCGATTCAACTCGTCCATGCTGACCAGGTATCCCAAACTGAACTAGCTCCGTTTGCCTACGGTTGGTCCATATGCCTCTAAACCTTTCCTACCTGTCCAAATGTCTTTTAAATATTGTAAATGTACCTACCTCCCTCACTTCCTCTGGCAGCTTGTTCTATACCAGTACCACCCTCTGTGTGAAAAAGTTACCCCTCAGGTCCCATTCCATTCACACCTTATGGGGTGACATAGTGGCTCAGTGGTTAGCACTATAGTTCGATTCCACCCTCAGCTGACTGTCTGTTTGGAGCTTGCACATTCTCCCCGTGTCAGTGTGGGTTTCCTCCAGGTGCTCTGGTTTCCTCCCACAGTCCAAAGATGTGCAGGTTAGGTGGATTGGCCATGCTAAATTGCCCTGTAGTGCTCAGAGATGTGCAGTCTGATTGGATGAACCATGGGAAATGTGGGTTTAAAGTGATACGATGGGGGCCTGGATCTGGGTGGAAAGGTTTTTGGAGGGGCAGTGCAGACATGATGGGCTGAACTGCCTCTTTCTCCGCTCTAGGGAGTCTATGATGTTATCTAATGATTCTGAGTTTTGGAATAATGTAGAATTACAAATCTCTAAGACCATCACATAAACAGAATGAGGGAAAGGCTTCAATGGGAAATCTATGTGCCTGTCAGTAAAGTGGATGTAGATCTTGACTAGACCTTCATCCCAATCCTGAAGCTGACCTGTTATATTGTTTTGTAAATAGCTCTTTCAGTTTTAAGGCTCCTCCCAGCTTATCCAGCTCCAGGTGACTGTCGAGAGCCCTGAAAGGGAGATCTCTCTTTCTGCGATGTGTCATATTTAACAAAGGCCAGAAGTAGTTGCTTAGAGCTTGTAACTAATAAAATAATACTGACATTATGCTGGTGCATATTTTATATTAACAATATAAAAATATAATTTTATTGGAATGGGAGCTGGCCATTCAGTTTGTCAAGGCTTGATCTGATGTTCACTTCTCCCATCCATTTTGGGCTGTATTATCCATTCCAAACAACAATCACTCCCCAGCCTTGAACATTTTAATTAACCTCCAGCAACTGCAGCACTGTGGGAGCGAGAAATCCTTTGCGCAAAAACGTGTTTCCTTCTTGTTTAATTCCAACATCAAAACAAAACATCTCCGTTCCTTCAAGTGTAGTTAGACACCGTCAAGAGACCTTTGTTTGATCAGCACTCGACCCAGCTCGAAATGTAAGATTGTTTTCTCTTATTCTGAACTTGCCCACAGGAGCACGCCAGCTACTCTGTATCGATCCCATCAAATCCTTTAAGCAAGAATTGGATTATCCCTCAATCTGCCAGAGGAAATAGAAGACAGGTTTATATAACCCATTGTCATTGTTTAACTCTTTCTGGGTGAATGCACCCTTTCCAGTACTCTTCCTAAGAGTCAGTGTTTAAATCTGCATACTGCATCCTGTAATCTCAGAGCTAAGTTTACCCATAGTCTGAAACAGGATCCTGCTGGCGTTTGATGTCTGCCTTCAACCATCCCACTCTGTCTTGTGTCATCTTTTGAGCTATAGGGAGAGGCTGGACAGGTTGGACGTCTTTTCTCTGGAGTGTCAGAGACTGAGGGGGCGACCTTACCACTGCCTTCCCTTACTGTGCAAACCCTGATGGGATTGCTCAGAGTTCTGCGGGGTGGTATCCGGGTTCAAAATGACTGATCGAGGGACCCAGCTTTGGGGACTGTATTCCTGCTCAAGTCACCCCTCTGTCTTTGTCTGTGACCCTTATTCCCTACCCATTCCTGCCATCACTCTGGTGCCTGAGAGTTAGCCCTCAAGTTGGTATGTACTGGAAGCAGGGACCACCTCCTTGATGGTACTGCCGTTGTTCAATAGATCTGATTGGTCAGCTACTTATAGAGTCATAGAGATGTACAGCATGGAAACAGACCCTTCGGTCCAACCTGTCCATGCCAACCAGATATCCCAACCCAATCTATTCCCACCTGCCAGCACCCGGGACTAGATTGGGTCGGGATATCTAGTTGGCATGGATGGGTTGGGCCGAAGGGTCCATTTCCATGCTGTACATCTCTATGAGTCTATAAGTAGCTGACCAATCAGATCTATTGAACAACAGCAGTACCATCAAGGAGGGAAGGCAGTGGTAATACAACTGGAGTAAGTAACCCAAAAATCCCAGGTTCTGAAAACATGAGTTCAAATCCCACCATGGGAGATGGTGAAATTTGAATTCAATAACAATCTGAAGCTAGCCTAATGGTAACCATGTGATCATTGTCACTTGTTGTAAAGGCTCATTGGGGTCACTAGTATTCTTTAGGGAAGGAAATCTGCCATCCCTACACAGTCTGGTCTACACGGGAGTCCAGACGCAAAGCAATATGGTTGACTCTGAAATGGCTTGGAGAACCAATTAGTTCAAAGGCAACTCAGAATGGCAACACTAGCCAGGCTTGCCAGTGATACCCCAAAATAATCTTTTAAAAATAGTGAACCCATCACCCGCTGTTGGGAGAATATGGCCTCATTCCTAGGGCTTACGCCCAAAACGTCAATTCTCTTGCTTCTCCGATGCCACCTGACCTGCTGTGCTTTTCCAGCAACGCACTCTCCACTCTGAATATCAGCAGTGGCAAGATGAGGTGCTGAAGTTGGCTTGGTGGGTGGGACTTCTGCCATCAGATTTCTTGTGTGGGGATGCTTGCAGCTGTCCAGTTAAGTGCCCAAGGAGGGGGGCCTGTCCTTTCAAAGGGGAAAAGTGGATTACTGCTGGCACTCCGAATGTTGGATCTGGAGGAGTTGCCGGGCAGGGCAAGTTTCCGATGATAAGGTCATGGAGAAGTTTGAATACACCTTCTCAAGGGGCAATTAGCGATGGTCAATAGCAGTTGGGTCAGCCAATGGTGTCCTCATCTTATGAATGAATTAGTAAAAGAAATATAAGTTTTAAAATTACATAAACAGTGAGATGCCAGGGCTTTGAGGTTGCTTGGCATAATTCCCATTGATGGAGGCTGTAGAGGAGGTGGGGGGTAGGCCATGTGACAGGAGATGATCAGGCAATAGCAAAACAGTAGCTCACACCCACATTAAGACAGTGTTGTGAGGTGTGTGTTTCAATTCACTTTAAATTAAGAACCCAAATATATTAGAAAAAAAGCATAGAAACTGTTAAAAAAAGGATTTAGTTCCACTTTAATATATTTACTATGATTTTTGATGCATCCGTTATTCATAAGTATACTTCCATATACACATATAGATATACAAAAATAACTCATATATAATGTAAGTACATTAAAATGTACATTTACACCAATATTTCATACAGATACAATTAATTCAAACATCTATCTTAATAATTCTTTGAGTACTCAAGTATAATCTCATATACACACCTTACATAAAGGTGCACATTCTGATACAAATATTATACAGCCTGTACCCTGTGAGTGCACAGGACTTTAAGCAGACTGCTTTGCTGCTCCTGAACTACAAGTGAAAATTTTCAAACACAAGATTGTTCCGAGGTGATTTCCTGCATCCTCCGAATTACGTAACACATTGCAGCAGATCACAAAACATTTAGAGTGCTGCAAAGCATTTATCATATTTGATTTGTTGAAAGAGTGAGATGGAGCAGATTGAGAGGATGCTGATGTGGCACAGAATCACTGGTATAGACTAGTTAGACAGAACAGCCTGTCTCTGGGCTGCAAAATCCTGCAACAATTTCATCTGGCAAATGCGAGCATTTGCAATGATCCAGCATTAGTTTATTTGGGATTTTTGTTTTGGTGCTTTCTATGCTCATCGAAACAATAAAGCATTTTGTTTCAATAATTCTCTTTTCTGGTGCTTGTCTACAGACATTAAAATGAGTGATATCACTACTAGAGATGGCAAATACATTTTAACTTCTTTGATATTCCGTGATACTCAGTGAAGTTGCCAATTTAGTTGGAAACATGTGAGGTAGGAGACATAGGAGAAAGTGAGGACTGCAGATGCTGCACATCAGGGTCGAGAGTGTGGTGCTGGAAAAGCACAGCCGGTCAGGCAGCATCCGAGGAGCAGGAGATTCGATATTTTGGGCATTAGCCCTTCATTAGGAATGAGGCATGTGGGCTGGGAGAAAATGGGAGGGGGGGGCTGGGGAAAGGCAGCTTGGAAAGCGATAGGTGGATGAAGGTGAGGGAGAAGGTGATAGGACAGGTCCGGAGGACGGTGCCGGGTTGGAGGTTGGGACTGGGATAATTTTGGGGGAGGGGAAATGAGCAAGCTGTTGAAATCCACATTTATCCCGTGTGGTTGCAGGCGGAATATGAGGTGTTCCTCCTCCAGGTGTCGGGTGGTTAGGGTTTGATGATGAGGAGGCCCAGGACCTCCATGTCCTTGACGGAGAGGCAGGGAAAGTTGAAATGTTCAGCCACGGGGCGGTGGGGTTGGTGGGTGTGAGTGTCCCAGAGATGTTCTCTGAAATGATCCGCATAAGATGTCCTGTCTCCCCAATGTAGAGGAGACCACACCGGGTGCAACGGATACAGTAGATGACATTGGGAGAGGTGCAGGTGAATTTCTGGTGGATGTAGAAGGATCCTTTGGGGCCTCAGACAGAGGTGAAGGGAGTGATGTGGGCACAGGTTTTTCACTTCCTGCGGTGGCAGGGGAAGGTGCCAGGAGTGGGGTGAAGGCTGGTGGGGGGGTGTGGACCTGATGAGGGAGTTGCAGAGGGAATGGTCTTTTTAGAACACTAATAGGGGTGGGAAGGGAAATATATCTCTGGTAGTGGGGTCCGTTTGGAGATGGCAGAAGTGGCGGAGGGTGATGCATTCTATGTGGAGGTTGGTGGGGTGGAAGATGAGGATCGGGGGGTTCTGTCCTTGTTGTGTTGGGAAGGGTGGGGCTTGAAGTGAAGGAAATGTGCTGGAGGGCATCGTCAACCACGTAAGAAGGGAAGTTGTGATTGTGGAATAAGCGGGCCATCTGGGAATTTCTGAGGTGGAATTGGTCATCTTGGGAACAGATGTGGCGGAGGCGGAGGAATTGGGAATAAGGGATGGCATTTTTACAGAAGGTAGGGTGGGAGGAGGTGTAGTCTGGGTAGCTGTGGGAGTCGGTGGGCTTGTAGTAGCAGAAGTAGACCATTCAATTCAGTAAGGTCATTTGTGTTTTGAATTTCCCATCCTGCCTTGGTGGTACAGTGGTGAGCACTACTACCACATAGTTCCAAGGACCTGGGCTCAGTTCCAGGTTTGGACCACCATCTGGTTGGAGTTTTCCCAGTTTCCGTGTGGGTTTCTTTCAAGGTACTCCAGTTTTCTCCCACAGTCCAAAGATGTATGGATTAGCCTTGCTAAATTGCCCCGTAGTGCACAGGCTAGTGGATTAGCCATGGGAAATACAAGGTTTTAGGGATAGTGTAGAGGGGATAGGTTTGGATGGGACACTTCCAGAGGGTCCATTGGACTCAATGGGCTGAATGGCCTGTTTCCACACTGTAGGAATTCTATGATTTGCACCTCACCTCTGATTTCCTTGCTTAACACAAAGCTATCTATCTTAAAAATCTTTAATGAGTTCCTTTAGAGGCAGAGGTCTAAAGTTGCACAACACTCAGTGAGAAACTAATCTTCTAATCTTTGTCCAAAAAGGATGACTTCTAATTTTAAAACAGTGTCCCCTTGTCCTGGACTGACTTCTGATGAGGAAACGTTGTTGAGTGACAATGAATTGAAAGTTTTCGCTGTCTGCTCAATAAAGATTATTCCCGAATCAACAAAACTCACTTCCCAACACATCTGGTATTGAAAGCTGGCTTCAAACTCATGTTTGAACCTATTGCGCTACTTATGTTCCTATCTTTACAAATGCTTCTAAACTGCATTCCTGATTAGTACAATCCTGGCTTTCCCCTTCCTTTGTCTGGATATAATTCTCAAAATCGTTCCTTAAGATAGTGACAGTGCCATTAGATGGAGATTTAAATAATTATCGGAATAAATAAAGTAGCAGCAAACTGGATTCAATGGGATAAGGGCCTAAGTGAGCATGCCTCCTGTGGTTATGGAACACTATTGGAAAGTGTCTGTGCTTGACACGAAAGGTAATGTAGAGGCTGCTTTACCAAGCAGCAAGGACACAACTGTCCCTGGTCATGAAGAACAGTAGGCACTTGGGGAAGCTATGAAAATGTGGATGGTGCCTGTGGGTCAGGAGCACACCCTCAGAGAGGATAGAGGCACAGGGTGATGTGGTTTGAGGTATTTGGTCTGGCAGGGACTCAGCTAAGGGTGGCTGGCGACGTGTCAAAGAGAACTATCTATTCTGGATGAGACTTTAAAGCTGTGTTTGCCCTTTCAAGTGGGTGTAAAAGATTTCTTGGTACCATTTTGAACAAGAGCAGAGAGGGAAGTGTCATTCCTAGTGTCTTGGTCAGCTTTTAACTTTCAACCAACATCAATAACACAAATGACTTCTGGTCACTTCTGGGGATCTTGGCATCTGCAAATTGGCCACTGTGTATCCTATAGAGTAACAGTGACTACATGGCGACTGAGTAATCACTAAGTGTAAAGTGCTTTGGGGTGCCCTGAGGGAGACTGCATGGGAGTCTCTTTCCTTCCTTATGTTCAGTCAAGGTAATGGTTTTGTAAAGGGCTCTTGCTAGGCAAGGGGGCAGTAAACAGCGCTTTAGTGCTGCCCACAGCTGAACCTTTAATACTGTACTCTGATCAAAGTGCTTTTTTTCTGAAATACCACCAAAGACCTTGTTACCATTGGAAACAACTTTCAGAAGCAGAGGAAATTGGCTACACACTTGATTTGCTCTATGTGCAAGGATGATGAGAGTGAGGAACAATGTGAGTAAGGGTTTCTAAAAGCCCCTATGGAAAGTGCTGCTTTTCTTTTGTGTAAAATACAATTGCAACCATCGTTTTTATCGATTCAGAACCTTATTGCTTGATATTCCAACCATTCATAGAATTGTCTCCTTCGGTCCAGCTTTATCCAGTGAATGACTCCATTCAACTCCACACCTCACCGCAGGCTTGATGGTAGTGTCTTAGCCTTTTGGGTTGGGGGTCACTTCCTCCGAATCTGCAAAAAAAAGACAAAAATCAGTTAGTTAACAGCAACAGCATTTACAACAAGCTGCCTGACTGCTCCAAAACATTCACTTTGTACATCGTGTGTATTTCCAAGGGTCAGGAAATCTGATGATAAAAGTGGAACTTTCATTACATAGAAACACAGAAAATAGGAACAGGATTAGGCCATTCAGCCCATTAAGACAAGCGTGGAGGCTGAAAGAACACAGCAAGCCAGGTATCATCAGGAGGTGGAGAAGTCAACGTTCTGGGTGTAACCCTTTTTCAGTCCCAAAGCATTGACTTCTCCACCTCCTGATGCTGCCTGGCTTGCTGTGTTCTTCCAGCCTCCTGCCTCTCTATCTTGGATTCCAGCATCTGCAGTTTTTTTTGTCTCTAATTTGACCTATTAAACCTGCTCTGCCATTCAATATGACCATGGCTGTCATCCAACTCAGTACTCTGTTTCCACTTTCTCCCCGAATCTTTCGATCCCTTTACATGTAAGAACTAAATTTAACTCCTTCTCGAAAACATTCAATGTTGTGGCATCAACCGCTTTCTGTGGCAGAGAATTCCACAGGCTCACCGCCTCACCCCCCGGGTGAGGAAATTTCTCCTCATCTCAGTCCTACTTGTATCCTTAGACAGTGACGCCTAGGTTTGGACTGTCCAGGCATTTGTAGAATCATACAATCCCTACAGTGTTGAAGCAGGCAATTCAGCCCATCAAGTTTACACCACCCCTCTGAAGAGCGTCTCACCAGCATTTCACAGGTTAACCTACCCAGCCTGCACATCCCTTCTGAAGAGCGTCTCACCAGCATTTCCCAGGTTAACCTACCCAGCCTGCACATCCCTTCTGAAGAGCGTCTCACCAGCATTTCCCAGGTTAACCTACCCAGCCTGCACATCCCTTCTGAAGAGCGTCTCACCAGCATTTCCCAGGTTAACCTACTCAGCCTGCACATCCCTTGACTATGAGCAATTTAAGTAAAAACAGTGACTGCAGATGCTGGAAACCCAGATTCTGGATTCTGGAAAAGCACAGCAGTTCGGACAGCATCCAAGGAGCAGGGAAATCGACGTTTCGGGCAAAAGCCCTTCATCAGGGATACAGGCAGAGTGATTGAAGGGTGGAGAGATTGCTGTGCTTTTCCAGCACCACTCTAATCCAGAACTATGAGCAACTTAGCATGGCCAATTCACCCTAACCGGCACATCTTTGGACTGTGGAAGGAAACGGGAGCACCCAGAGGAAATGGGGGCACCCAGAGGAAACCTACGCAGACACGGAGAGAATGTTCCATCTCTACACAGATAGTCGTCCGAGGCTGGAATCGAACCTGGATCCCTGGCGCTGTGAGGCAGCATTGGAAACAGCCTTCCTGCATTTACCTGGTCTAGTCCTGTTAGAATTATCCTTTGGGTTTCTATAAGATTCCCGCTTCACTCTTCTAAACTCCAATGAATACAGTCCTAACCAATCCTGAATCAGTCTGGTAAACCTGTGTTGCAATCCCTCCAGCGCCAGACCATCTTTCCTCAGATTAGGAAACCAAAACTGTCCACAATACCGCAGGTGTGGTCTCACCAAGGCCCTGGACAATTGCAATGAGACATTCCTGCCTCTGCACTCGAATCCTCTCACTATGAAAGCCACCACACCATTTGCCTTCTTCACTGCTTGCTGTGCCTGTATGCTTGCTTTCAGCGACCGGTGTACACAGATACCCAGGTCTCATTGCACCTCCCTTTTTCCAAATCTATCGCCATTCAGATAATAATCTGCCTGTCTTTCTTGCCACTAAATTGGATATCTCACATTTATCCACAATATACTTTATTCGCCATGCACTTGCCCACTCACTCATATAAAATGATTTTAAAGTTAATCCATTAATAGATTGAGGTGGGATTTGAACATCTTGTGGGCAGTGGCACAGTGGTTAGCACTGCTGCCTCATAGCGCCAGAGACCCGGGTTCAATTCCCGACTCGGGCGACTGACTGTGTGGAGTTTGCACATTCTCCCCGTGTCTGCGTGGGTTTGCTCCGGGTGCTCCGGTTTCCTCCCACAGTCCAAAGATGTGCAGGTTAGGTGAATTGGCCATGCTAAATTGCCCGTAGTGTTAGGTAAGGGGTAAAAGTAGGGGAATGGGTGGGTTGCGCTTTGGCGGGTCGGTGTGGACTTGTTGGGCCGAAGGGCCTGTTTCCACACTGTAAGTAATCTAATCTAATCTAATCTAATCTAATCTTGCACTCCAATCCCCAAAACTTGGCTTAAATAATGAACCGTCAATGTTTCAGATGTGTGAAAAAAAATCTGTGAATCTTATGATTCTGTCCTGACGAGTGGAAAATAGAATGCCACAGCATAGTCCTTTGTTCAGCAATACTCAAACTGTGTACTAGCAAGTGATTGAAAGTTTAAATAGTTAAGGGGGAGCAGCCCGCAGCAAAACAGTCTGGAGGCAAGAAACACATTATGAAGGATCATTGAGTAAGAAAACAGATTAGCTCTCTCGCCAATTGGCTTTGCTTCAGGAATGGGCAACTGATACATTGTTGAAACTTTATTGCTGGAACAGCACAGCAGGTCAGGCAGCATCCAGGGAACAGGAGATTCGACGTTTCGGGCACAGGCCCTTCTTCAGGAATGATACATTGGACAAACTTGACAAATCTGTGTACGAAAAAAAATTAACACTTGGTGCTTAGGTAATCTCATGAGCTGAACTCCTTGGTATTTGCCTGATGCCTGTTCATTTCCTTGACAGGACATTATCAAAATCACTGGAGGAAAAGGCTAATCAGGAAGGAGAGGTCACATCCAGAGTGAGACACAGCCCTGAATGAGTATATAATTTGAGGAATTTGGAGACACCCTGGGATTTTGTTCCAACTGCCTGTGGAAATTGCAGGTGGTATTTTTTTCTCTAGAACTTTTGCGTACAACTTGCACCATCTGGGAAAGTGTAGTCTAAAGTGTCAAAACTTCCTTTTCCTTTTGTGTCACTGACCCACGGTTAACAGTCGTGCCTTTGAGCAGAAACGCATTCATTCAGCTGTCGACAGTCACCGATCTGGCCAGTTCAGTGAGACAGAGCTGAGGCGTTTAGCTCTGTGCAAGGAGACTTGCTGGGAAGCACTTCAGGCTTGCAAACCATTAACTCCATCATGCAAACACAAAATCCATTTGGGTTCAGGGAAATAGTGTGACTGACCACTCTCGGTGCTGCAAGGAACAACATTCCTGCAATGCCGTGAACTGGTAACTGCAGGTGGCAAAACAGCAAAGACCTGGAAAATGAGCCTGTCCCTCAAGCATGTTGTCATTTTGGGTGGGTACTGTCTTCTCAACATTGTAAAAATAAGAGGCAGAGGGTGGACATTTTGATATGGTCAGAGAGAGGGATTCTACCTCTGAACCACATGCAGAGAGGATCTGTGAGCAGAACAACATGGCAAATTAGCTTCATCTTCAGCTTCTTCATCAATGACCTTCCCTCCATCACAAGGTCCGAAGTAGGGATGTTCGCCGATGATTGCTCAATGTTCCACACTATTCACAACTCCTCAGATAGTGAAGCAGTCCATGTTCAAATGCAACAAGATCTGGACAATATTCAGGCTTGGGCTGACAAGTGGCAAGTAAAAGTCGTGCCACACAAATGCCAGGTGATGACCATCTCCAATAAGAGACAAACTAACCATTATCCATTGGTATGACCATTATTGATCCCCCCACTAATAACATCCTGGGATTACCATTGACTAGAAACATTACCAGACTCGCTTTATGAATACAGTGGGGACCCTTGTAATGCAGTGGTAATGACCCTACATCTGAGCCAAGAAGCTCAGGATCAAGTCCCACCTTCTCCAGAAATGTGTAATAACATCTCTGAACAAGTTGATGAGAAAGTATTTTTAAATAGAATGACAAAAGAGCAGGTTAAAGGTTGAGAGTTCTGTGACCAGTAACTCACCTCCTGACTCCCCAAATCCTTGCCACCATCAACAAAGCATATGTCAGGTGTGTGATACAGCACTCCCTACTTGCCTGGATGGGTGCAGCTCTAACAACACTCTAACACCATCCAGGACAAATTAGTCTGCTATATTGGCACTACTTTCACCACCTACTATTGACCTCCCATGCTGTTGATGATGCACAGTGGCAGCAATGTGTACCAGACAAAAGATGGACTGGCAAAGAAAGTACAGCAAAGCATGGGAGGCATCATGGCAAGGCTGAGAAGGAGCTGTTAAAAAGACATATAAATCAGAGTCTATCATTATTATGTCCCAAGCTGCAGACACTTTTATGGTATATGCTTCCAGGAAAGGAGATAAAAAAAACACCCACAACCCCTGGTCTGTGTCTCAGAATGGGCTGATGTAGTAATATGTACTAGTCACAGCACGAAGACAGCCATTGTACACCCCTGCATTTCAGGTAAAAGGAAGATTTGCTCTTGCGTTGAGTGCTGGAAGCCAAGGCAAGCTAGTGAAATCACTGCCAAGACGATAATAAGACAAAAAGCCTGCCAGCTAACTGCACAGTCATGATTCTCAAAATCATCTGCTTCACTACTACCATACAACTCAACAGCTGCCATGTTCAATCATCGGACCCAGACTCTGACTTATATGTCTTTTTAACAGCTCCTTTTTAACTAAATGCATATTTCTCATGTATATTGCATTTTATTATACTTCCATGTATTTAGTATCTAATGTATTGACCCTTTCTTTAACTCAAGAAAATTAATCTGGCTCCTTTCTAAGCATCAATATATTTGGTTTGGCAAAAGGTATCCGTGAGGGAAGGGATCTTTCTTAGATGGACCACATTGGAGCTAACCAAGGGAGGGGTTGTGTTAAGATGGGAAGCCAGTTCATATCCTCAGCCTGGAGTTTAACCATTTGGGATGACCCCAGCGGGACCGATTGTGACAGAAGTGTTGGGATCCATCAGGCTGCAGTCACTAGCTTAAGATCGAGATTTTGGATGTAGGTTTGTTCGCTGAGCTGAAAGGGTCATTTCCAGACTAGTAACATCTTCAGTGGACCTCATGTGAAACAATGCTGAAAATTCCTGCTTTCTATTTATATGTTTGGGTTTCTTTGGGTTGGTGATGCCATTTCCTGTGGTGATGTTATTTCCTGTTCCTTTTCTCAGGGGATGGTAGATGGGGTCTAACTCGATGTGTTTGTTGATAGAGTTCCGGTTGGAATGCCATGCTTCTAGGAATTCTCGTGAGTGTCTTTGTTTGGCTTGTCCTAGGATGGATGTGTTGTCCCAGTCGAAGTGGTGTCCTTCCTCATCCGTATGTGAGGATACTAGTGAGAGAAGGGTCATGTCTTTTTGTGGCTAGTTGGTGTTCACGTATCCTGATGGCTAGTTTTCTATATATAGAAAGCAGGAATTTTCAGCATTGTTTCGCATGAGGTCCACTGAAGATGTAACCTAGTAAGGTAACGAAACGCCTGGAAATGAACCTTTCAGCTCAGCGAGCACACCTACATCCAAAACCTCAACCTGAGCTACAAATCTTCTCAAAGCTCATTCAGATCGAGCTGTCCGGATGCATTTACCAGCCCTGCCCGGTTTCTGGAGCGATTCCCTTCTGTCCAGAGATCTTAGGATGGAGGGGGTGGGGGTGAGAATCTGTCTGCTTATTCACATGAAGGCTGACAGTAACAAAACTCACCATCCCAACTGGATGATCCTCTTGCTGAGTCGAGGGGCAGTTAATAATGGTGATGACCCAATCACTAATGGGGTTGCTGACTGATTCCCCTCCTCTCTAGGCTCTGCCAGGTAACTGCAGGGGCTGCAACCATATAACTAGGCGATGCTGGAACAATTGTGGGCGGCACGGTGGCACAGTGGTTAGCACTGTTGCCTCAGCGCCAGAGACCCGGGTTCAATTCCCGCCTCAGGCGACTGACTGTGGTGGAGTTTGCACAATCTCCCCGTGTCTGCGTGGGTTTCCTCCGGGTGCTCCGGTTTCCTCCCACAGTCCAAAAATGTGCAGGTCAGGTGAGTTGGCCATGCTAAATTGTCCGTAGTATTAGGTGCAGGGGTAAATGTAGGGGGGGGGGGGGGGGGTGGGTTGCGCTTCAGCGGGTCGGTGTGGACTTGTTGGGCCGAAGGGCCTGTTTCCACACTGTAAGTAATCTAATCTAATCTAATTGTGCAACCACCTTTAACAGTTTTTAAGGAGTTCAGCTTAATTTTCTTTTCCTTTCCGAAACAAATAGCTTTATCCAGAGAGAATAACAACCCCAATCCCCGTGCAATGAACCCAAAAGAGACAATAAAATCCCAGAGATGCATCTACGCTTTTCCACAAATTACTCCAGCTCCCTGCATTGCAGTCCAGAACCATGCCAGAAAACTCCATCGATTTATTTACTGTTAATTATTAGGCCTGACTGAAGGCCTAATAATTACTGAATTATTGCCAATGAAGGCAATAAACATCACCAAGCATGAATTGTCAAAGTAAATGAGATGATTAATCTTCTGGAGGTGCCCATGTTTTCCTTTCTGTTACAGGGTGGTAGTGGGAGATGAGTGAACATTATTCCATTATTCCATCAGCAATTCTCCTCCACTGCAGATGTCGCTGGGTCAAAGTGACATAGAATTCCCTCCCTCAGGGCATTGTGAGCCTACCTACAGTACATGGACTGCAGTGATTCAAGGAGACAGCTCACCAGTATCCCTAGTTGCTTATCCCTAGTTGGTGACTGGCACAACGATCAAAAGGCTCCACCATCAGAAGCAATGTTTTACTCACTATCAGACTTTTATTAGGAGCTATGCCCCTCCTGGGGTCACAGACACTCCATTTGGGATTGTGAGATGGCCCTGTTCCCAGCAATAATGGTGACTGTGGAGAGGAGATGGAGCAGTCCAGTTACTGACCAAGCTGCTGCTAAACATCAGGGGGACAGACAAAGAGCCTCAAGTGCTCATTCTCTTCAGAAAACACTTCTAACATCGAGCTGAAGTAGGCCATTGTGCACAGACTCAGTGCAGTCAATCAATCGCTTACTGAGTCAATCAATCGCTTACCGAGTCAATCAATCGCTTACCGAGTGGGGGATAATGCGAGAGGTCATGCACTGAGCTGCCAAGGTGAGAACACTTTGACTGTGTTGCTGCTCTTGTCTGCCTGTGGTACAGGCTCTTCAGCCTGGACCAAAGACCCAGGGTCAACTGGACCAAACAGGCAAGGGGAATGGGACCAGGAGTGAATGTGGCAAGATCAGTTGAGTGAGTGAGTAGAGTTTGGGAAGAGGTAGAGTTAAAGGAGAAGAGTGAGTGGGGGAATAATGACTGGGAAAAGGGACAGTTGAATGAGTAAGTAGAGGGAGTTTGAGAAGAGGTGCGTTTTACTCATGGGACATGGGCATCCCTGGGCCAGCATGTATTGCTTATCCCTAGTTGCCCTCGAGAAGATACTGGTGAGCTGTCTCCTTGAATCACTGCAGTCCATGTACTGTAGGTAGGCTCACAATGCCCTGAGGGAGGGAATTCTATGTCACTTTGACCCAGCGACACTGAAGGAACGGTGATATATTTCAAAGTCAAATTGGTGACTGGCTTAAAGGGAAACTTACAGAGGTAGTGTTTCCACGTACTGCCATTGTCCTTCTAGATGGAAGAGGTTGGAAGGTGTTGTCTAAGGATCTTCAGTGAATTTCTGCAGTGCACCTTGTAGATAGTACACACTATTGCTACTGAGCGTCAGTGGTGGGGGGAGTGGACGCTTGTGAATGCAGTGCCAATCAAGCGGGCCGCTTTGTCCTGGATAGTATCAAGCTTCTTCAGTGTTGTTGGAGCTACACCCATCCAGGGAAGTAAGTAGAGGAAGAGGGGCAGTTGCGTGAGTGAACGGTGGAACAGTGTTTGGGAAGAGAGATGTGTGGGTCTGTCGGGGGAGGGATGATGGAAAAGAGGTATCTGTATGTTTGTGCATGTGTGTGTGTGTGTTAGGGGCAGAGGGGCTCATGTAAATGGGTATGTTGTGGTTGTCAGCAGGAAGAGGGATTTACTAAGTCTTCTGTCACCAGAGAATATGAAAAACCTGGAAAACTCACAGAACTTCATAAAATAATACCATTTTTACAAAATGTTTGAAAAGCGTAGATGTTCATATTTATCTGACATCTGTTAATCTGTTTTCTCTTGAGCAGAGGAGACTGAGGGGGTACACGTTTGAGGTGTACAAGATTATGAGGGGTCCAGACAGGGTGAATAGAGAGCAGCTGTACCCCTTGGTTTAGGGGTCAATCATGAGAGAGCACAGCTTTAGGGTAAGGGACAGCAGATTCAGAGGGAACTTAGGGAAAAACGTATTCAGTCAGCAGGTGGTGGGAATCTGGAATGCACTGTCTGGGAAGGTAATGGAGGCTTGAAGCCTTACAATCTTTAAAAATATTTGGATGAGTACTTCAAATATGATAGCATTCGAGGATATGGGACAAATGCAGGAAATTGGGATTAGTGCACCTTTTGTAGTAGTTACGTCAGTGTGGACTTGATGGGCCGAAGGGTCATTTCTGCCTTTATGGCTCTATGAATCTATAAATTTCAATAATCATATACTAATCATTACTTTATTGGTACTGCATTTTTGCTGATGTCTCAGGTCTTGAAAAAACTGTCTAGGGAGGTGACGGCCTATGACTGTACTGCTGATCCAGAGACCCAGGTAATGTCCTGGGGACCTGGGTTCAAATCCTATCAAAGCAATAAAAGGGAAAATCTGGAATTAAGAGTCTAATGATGCCTTGAATCCATTGTCAATTGGTGGAAAAGCCCACCTGGTTCGTTATTGTTCTTTAGGGAAGGAAACTGCCATCCTTACCTGGTCTGGCCTACATGTGACTCCAGACCCACAGCAATGTGTTTGCCTTTAACTGCCCTCTGGGTAATTACGGCTGTGCTCGAAATGCTGGTCTAGCCAGCGACATCTTCATTCCATGTTTGAATAATAACAAAAAAACCCACCTTTAACCTTCCTTCAACCCACTGGGACTGTCCGTAAATCACACATAACTAAGTTTATTCCATCAATTAGTACCGACAGACAGTAATCCACCGAACCCGAGAAAGACAATGCTCAGACAGACAGGTGCAAACAGCGTTGTTTCAAAGAGACGGTTCACTCTCACCTTCACAGAGAAACAGCAATAATGGAGACTTCACCAATGCAGCGTGAAACAGTAAATGGTATTCCTTAATGGCTGACCTTTCCTCTCCATTGTTATTTTCCACTTACAATTCATTCTTATTAAGATGTAATAAAAGTCACAACACATTTTTACAGTTACATTTTTGTTTGATTTTATCTGACAAGTATGAATCTACAAACTGCAGGGTGGTGGGAAATGACCCTTAATATAAAATCTAGGCTTACACTCTGGTGCAGTACCTGAAATGCTGTACTGTCAGAGGTGCTGGCTTTCAAAGAACATGTTAAAACCTCTCTGGCAGTCCTGCCTTATGGATATACATGATCCCACAGCACATTTTTGCAGAGTTTTCCCTGGCGTCCCAGCCCAGAACCAGCAGATGTCCAGGTGTTCAGCATATTGCTGTTTGTGGGATCTTGCTGTGTTCAAATTAGATGTTGAATTTCCTGCAGGCTAACAGTCACTATACTTCTGAAATATTTCATTGGCTGTGCATCACTTTAGGACATCATGAAAGAAGCTGCAAAAATGCAATTTGAGTTTGCTAAATAAAGAGACTGGCTTTCAACACTTTACACTTTGCAATTATCAGGATAATTGCAAGAATGCCAAATTACAAACGGGAGCAATCATTGATACTGTGCGACAGAAGGGTCCTGATTGGTTAGTAAGTTGACTTGATTCTTCAAAGCAATACCTTGACCATTGACTTGCCAACCAATCAGCACTCTTACCCGCTGTGGGATAATTTGTCACTGCTTTTAAAATTTGACATTCTTGAATCTGTCCTGTTGAGTGTAAGATGAAAATCTTTGACAGCGTTTCTTAACTTTTGTATGCAACATTTTCTTTTGAACTTTGATAGCCATTGATAGAACTGAGAAGTAAATGACCAATGGTTAACACAAAGATCAATGTTGGGTCCACTGTTTTTCGTCATTTATATAAATGATTTATTAAAAATATAGGAGGTCTGCTTAGTAGGTTTGCAGATGACACCAAAATTAGAGGTGTGGTAGAGTACAACGGATCTTGATCAGATGGGCCAATGGATCGAGGAGTGGCAGATGGAGTTTAATTTAGATAAATGTGGGACGCTGCATTTTGGAAAGGCAAATCAGGGCAGCACTTATACACTTAATGGTAAGGTCCTGGGCAGTGTTGCTGAACAGAGAGACTTTGGAGTGCAGGTTCATAGCTTCTTGAAAGTGGGGTCGCAGGAAGATAGCAGAATGAAGAAGGCGTTTGGTATGCTTTCCTTTATTGGTCAGAGTTTGAGAATCGGAGTTGGGAGGTCATGTTGAGACTATACAAGACATTGATTCAGGGACTATTGGAATACTGCACGCAATTCTGGTCTCCCTATTCCAGGAAGGATATTGCGAAACTTGAAAGGGTTCAAAAAAGATTTACAAGGATGTTGCCAGGGTTGGAGGTTTTGAGCTAAAGGGAGAGGCTGAATAGGCTGGGGCTGTTTTCCCTGGAGCGTCGGAGGCTGAGGGGTGACCTTATAGAGGCTTATATGGGGCATGGATAGGATAAATGGACAATGTCTTTTCCCTGGGATGGGGAAGTCCAAAACTAGAGGGCACAGGTTTAGGATGAGAGGTGAAAGATTTAAAAGGGATCTAAAGGGCAACTTTTTCACACAGAGGGTGGTGCATGTATATAATGAGCTGCTAGAAGAAGTGGTGGAGGCTGGTACAGTTACAACATTTCAAAGGCATCTGGATGGGTATTGAATAGGAAGAGTTTGGAGGGATAAGGGCTCGGTGCTGGCAAATGGGACCAGACTTATTCAGGATATCTGGTTGGCATGGACAAGTTGGACCAATGGGTCTGTTTCCGTGCTGTATATCTCTATGACTCTAGGTTTTCCTTTATAGCAGGAGCTGGTGATTTGTGACCATGTCCCACAGTTTGGGTCAGGTCAAAGTCTGTAGATCCTATCATCAGAACATTCGGAAGCTAGATGTTGGGCCCAGTTCACCTTTGTTGCCAAGGTAACAGCAGTGAGAAAATGAGTGCAGCTTGAATCTGGTTATACGATTGTGTGGCTATTTACTTGTTTTCATTGTTGGGAAGATATCACACGAAAGGCTATTTAGTAAGGTGAGAACCCATGGAGGTGGGGCGATTCACCATTTGGATAAGGAGGGCATTTTCAAGATGGCAACCTGTAATTGGTGGGGTGCCACAGGCATCAGTGCTGGGGCAACCTATATTAATGACTTGGATGAGGAAAGTGAATTTACTGACACCGAGTTTGCGGGTGTCACAAAAGTAAGTGGTGAGGATGACACAAAGAGTCTACAGTGTGGTGTTGATAGGTTAAGTGAAGTGAGCAAGAACTTTGCAGATGGAACATAAAGTGGGAAAATGTGGGATTGTATATTTAGAATATAGGAGTTTTATTTAAATGCAAGACTGCAGAAAGCTACAGCACAGAGGGATTTGAGGGTGCTATTGGTAACAGGGAAGGCAAATGAATGTTATTTCAAAGGGAACGGAGTACACGTTGTTCTGCTATAACCCACGTTTCGTTAACACAAATTTGCGATAGCACGATTGACAAATTGGGAACACTATTTTGAAAGCACAAAGTTTTAAAGTGTGTATTGGTTATAACATGATTCTGGCCCCATTTGTTTAAATGGTGCAGCTATTACATGATATTCTTATAACACGGGATTGCACAAGAATGGAACTACCGCGTTATAGAAGAACTGACTGTACAGAAGTAGGGTGACTTTGCTAAAACCTTACAAGACACTTGTCAGACCACAGTGGCAATACAGTGAACAGTTTCAGTTCCCTAGCTAAGGAAAGATGTACTGGCATTGAAGACAGGCCAGGGAAGGTTCACTGGATTGATCCTGGTATGAAGAGATTGTTTTATGTGGAAAGGTTCAGTGGGTTGTTTAAAAGAATGAGAGACACTGTACTCCCTGACCGGGCCCTTTGTCCCCACCTCTGTGAGCCCTGGAAAAGCACAGTATAGTTAAAGGGGCCAGTGAGAGGGCTGAAGGTTGAGAAAACCTGCCCTTCACGGGATGACCAGCAAACACCAACCCAGCTCTACTCAAGGCTGGCAGAGAAACTGCGAGCTGTTGCTTGCACTGTGCTGACAACCCACGGAAACTAAGATCACCGGATTATATTTGTGGTACAGAGCTGACGACAGGGCTCCTGAGCACCTTTCATTACTTCAACATCAATCATCACCTTGTCGCAGAAACCACGGACCTCCAGCTGAGTCAAATAACCCTTAGCTCCACGTGAATGAGGTCGGAATAGCTTCTGTCCAATTTTGTTGACAAGCTCCAAATTCACTGACAAAAGGAATGAATATTATTGGCTTTGGTTAAGGTGCTGTGTGCTGGGCCACAGTTTGGTTTGAGCAGTTTGAACAATGTCTTTCTGAATGCTTCTTTGTTTGATTTCCAGCTCTATGTCACTTTGCTCCATTTTCTTATGTTTTTCTGTCGCTCAGCAGCACCCAGCCCAGAATGTGGGGGAGCAGCCTGTTCCCATGCGCCCCTTCACCCCGGGAGAAGGTCATCTCTACAAAACGCCAACCTGCACACAGAGGGAAAGGGGGGGCTGCACGTTGATTTGATTTATTTATTGTCATGTGTATTTTCTTACAAGATACGGTGAGGAGTGTAGCATAGCGTCGCTACTTTCTGGCACCATCTTAAAACTCAGAAAAATAAACTAAAACATAGAATATAAAGGCAGAAGAATAAAGAAGGAAACGTGTTGAACTTGACAGGTCTTCGTTTTAAGTGCTCCACCATAGACCATAGGTCTCATGGCCAGGTACAAGTCCCCTTCACGTATCACCACTAGAACGGACGTCGCCACCATTTGGTGCCATCCAAAGGTTTGTAGGTTCGGGTGAACTGGCCATGCTAAATTGCCCCATAGTGTTCAGGGATGTGTAGGTTAGGGTGAACTGGCCATGCTAAATTGCCCCATAGTGTTCAGGGATGTGTAGGTTCGGGTGAACTGGCCATGCTAAATTGCCCCATAGTGTTCAGGGATGTGTGGGTTAGGGTGAACTAGCCATGCTAAATTGCCCCATAGTGTTCAGGGATGTGTGGGTTAGGTGCATTAGTCAGGGGTAAATGTAGAGTAATAGGGTAGAGGAATGGTCTGGGTGGTTTAATCTTCGAAGGGTTACTGTAGACCTGTTGGGCTGAATGGCCTGTTTCCACACTGCAGGAATTCTATGAAGATTCTCTGATCTCACCACCAATGACGCCCTCGCGACTATGGATCCTCACTGGTCCTCATCAATGCAGATGTCAGGTACCCGTACTGGCTCAAACTTGACTCTATCACCACCCTGAGTCCACTTTGGGCCCACCTCACTGATGCAGCCGCTGCACACACTGCTGGGCCTCATGCGTGCCTCCAATACCACCTCCATGAATCTGCGCTGGACATAGACACCAACAGAAACCCAAACTCACCTTTTCAGGACTGCGATGACATGGGAACTGAGCTGGCATGACATTTTGCACACTGCCCTTTGGTGGGTGGTCTACCAACTGCATGCCACCTGTGAGTCAGTCTCAGGAAGGCCACTTGGAGAGATGTGGGGGAACAGCTGCCAATTGAGACAATTAAGGAGCCTGGTTTTTTACTTGCTTGTGAGATATGGGCATAGCTGGTTAGGCCAGCACTTATTACTCACTGCGAATTGCTGAGAAGGCAGTTAAGCGTCAACAATGTTGTTATGGGTCTGGAGTTACATGTAGGCCAAACCAGGTAAAGATGGCAGATTCCCTCCCCTAAGTCACATGAGCAAACCAGATGATCGACAATTCTAAACAATTGACAATTAGCTCACCATTAGACTAACTTTTAAATTCCAGATTTCTATTGAATTCAAATGTCACCATCTGCCATAGTAGGATTTGAAGCCATTTCTGCAGACCATTCATCTGGGGTTCTGAATTGTATGCCAGTGGTTACGCCATCACAGTAGCATGGGCGGCACGGTGGCACAGTGGTTAGCATTGCTGCCTCACAGCGCCAGAGACCCGGGTTCAGTTCCCACCTCGGCAACTGCCTGTGTGGAGTTTGCACATTCTCCCAGTGTCTGCGTGGGTTTCCTCCAGGTGCTCCGGTTTCCTCCCATACTCCAAAAATGTGCAGGTCAGATGAATTGGCCATGCTAAATTGCCTGTAGTGTCAGATGAAGGGGTAAATGTAGAGGAATGGGTCTGGGTGGATCGCTCTTCGGAGGGTTGGTGTGGACCCCACACCACCCCACTCCGGCCTATCACCCTCACCTTGACCTCCCTCCACCTATCGCATTTCCAAAGCCCCTCCCCCAAGTCCCTCCTCCCTACCTTTTATCTTAGCCTCTGGACACATTTTCCTCATTCCTGAATAAGGGCTTATGCCCGAAACGTCGATTCTCCTGCTCCTTGGATGCTGCCCGATCTGCTGCGCTTTTCCAGCAACACATTTTCAGCTCTGATCTCCAGCATCTGCAGTCCTCACTTTCTCCTCGTGGACTTGTTGGGCCAAAGGGCCTGTTTCCACACTGTAAGTAATCTAATTTAATCACCTCCCCATTAAGGCCTCTCCCTGCTTAGTTCACACAATGGCTGAAAGGGGGTCAGTTAAAAAAAGGCACCCTCTGTGTGTATGTCACAGTTCACTGCTAAATCAACCTCCCCGTACCAAACTCTGGCCCTGGTCACTTGGCCCCCGCTACAGCAGTGGAGGTAGTGGAGGTGGAGGCTGTAGTTTGGATGCAAAACAATCAGGCTGCTTTGTTCTAAATGGTTTTGAGCTTTTTGAGTGCAGCTGGAGCTGCCTTTATTCAGATAAGTAGGGCGTATTCTCTCACACTCCTGACCTGTAGATGGTGGATGGTCTTCGGGGAATTGGGAGCAATGGGGAACAACTGCACTTTTGACTTTATGATGAAGGGAAGGTTACTGTTGAAGCAGCTCAAGATGGTTGGGCTATGGACATCACCCTAAGGAACTCCTGCAAGGATGTCATGGAGCTGAGATGACTGATCTCCAACAATCACATCTTCCTATGGACCAGGTATGACTCCAACTGGAGGAGAGATTTCCCTCCTAATTCCCACTGACACCAGCTTTGGTAGGACTCTTTAAATACCACATTCAGAGAAACGCTGTCGAGACATCAAAGACTGTTGCTCTCATGTCACATCTGGAATTTGGCTCTTTTGTCCATGTTTGAACCAAGGCTGTATTGAGGTTTGGGGCCACCTGTGGATCACTTAGTACACTTTCGCCTCTGAGTCCCACTCAAGACAAAATCTAGGCTAACACTCGCCTGCAAGACTGAGGGAATGTTGTACTGTTGAGGGCTTCTCTTCAGATGTGCTCTGGTGGATATAAAAGATCCCAAAGCATTATTCTGCAGGAGGGTCATGCAAGGCATGTTGGCGAATATCAACCCTTGACCAGTAGCACAAGCAGATTACACAGTCAACTTCACATTGCTGTTAGTGGGAGCTTGCTGTGTGCAAATTGGTCACATCACAACAGTGGCTACATTACAGAAGTACTTAGAGCATAAGCACTAGGAGCAGGAGTAGGCCATCTGCCTCATCGGGCCTGCTCCACCATTCAGTATGATCATGGCTGATCTTTTCATGGACTCAGATCCACTTACCCGCCCTCTCACCATTACCCATACTTCCTTTACTGTTCAAAAATCTATCGATCTTTGCCTTGGAAACATTGAACGAGGTAGCCTCAACTGTTTCAGGGAATTCCACAGATTCATAACCCTTTGGAAGAAGTAGTTAGTTCCTCCTCAGCTCAGTCCTAAATCTGGTCATCCTTATTTTGAGGCGATGTTCCCCTAATTGTAGTTTCATCTGCCAGTGGAAACAATCTCCCTACTTCAATTGTATTTTTTCCCATCATAATTTTATATGTTTCAATAGGATCCCCACTCCATCTTCTAAATTCCAATGAATATAGTCCCAGTCCACTCAAATTCTTCTCACAAGTCATCCCTCCCAATTCTGGAATAAACCTAGTGAATCTCCTCTGCACATTCTCCAGTGGCTTGTTGATTGCAAAGTTATGGGATGTGAAAGGAGCTATATAAATGTAGATTTTCTTAGAGGCTTTGGGAGGATGAAGAAAGTGATGAGGAGATTGGAGACATTTGAACAGAGTGGAGAAGTGAGACTGTTTCCTCACAGCAGAGATGGCGAACAGGAGATTTGATAGAGGCATTTAAAACCAGGAAGTGTTTGGATTGAGAGAAAATGCACTCAATGCCTAAAGGGCTGATAAGTGGGGACCTAGAATGAAGGTGATTAGCAAACAAGTCAGCAGTGAATTGAGGAAAAACTCTTTGATGCAGCAGTGGTTGGGATTTGGAACGTACTGTTTAATAGATATCGATCCAATAGTAACTTTCTAACAGAATTGGTTAAAGTGCAGTAAGAAGTGTGGGAAACTGAGGCCATCTGGGCCACTCTTCAAAGGATCCTGCACAGCCTTGATGGACCAAATGGCCTCATTCTGTGTCAGGCTTTGCAATCAGCCACTTGCTTACAGTGGACAGGATAGAGGCAGCCAGCGGCAGTCATGAAAGACTCAGTGGGGGGGGGGGGATATAGGGAGAAGAGAGGGATGGAGCTGGGAGAGAAGAAAGTCGAGCTGGGGTGACCGCCGATCCCAGTAACCAGTACTTCTGCTACGTTTTTGCATGCTTTTGCTCGATCTGGAGTAGTGGGGGGGCGAATGGGGGGGGGGGGTTTAGCTCCAATTGTATTGTGTTTGCTTTAACAATCTCATTGTCAGTCCCCCCCCCCCCCTTCCCCATCCCAGATCCATTTGCAGGTTGTGTCCTGGTCAGGTTTCACAGAGTTTACATTCACTACTCCTTCGGTTTGGTCTGTGTTTCATTTCAAAAAAAAAATCTCATCACCGTGTATAAAAATACTGGAAGCGTTACAAAGTGCTAAGCGCGTGGAAACCTGACTGTCGGCATTAAGTTAATTGTCACCTTCTGATGATGCACTGGTTTAGACAAGCTGGATTAAACAGCCCTACAGTGCACAGCAGTGGCACCACGCAGAGAGGTTGTTTTGAATGCAATTTCACATCCAAGTCAGCCATTCCTAGGGGCTTATTAGTGTAATTCTTCCCTCTCATCTCTGCAACAAGGACCGGTTAAAAATAACAATTTTTTTGCCCTCAAGTGCAGTGAATCACACCACCATTCCACTCAATGGCCTAACTCTTTCCAAATCACTGTCACTCTGAGTCTGTAGTTGGCAGACTCAATCCATGAGCTAATTGTACAGTCTGGTTTTACTGAGGCACCTCACTGACAGGGGTCAAGGCAAGGTTCTGAGGGAGCTTGATACGGCAGGTGCTGAGGGTTTCTGTTGGTCGGGGAATCTAGGACAAAGGATCGGTGGAATTCTCTATCCCAGAGAGTTTTGGATGTCCCATCGCTAAGTACATGTCAGGCTCCGACAGACACAGCTTTGGTCTCTTGTGGAACATAAGAAAGGATGAGTCAAGACTAAGAGTAGGCCATTTGACCCCTTGAGTCTTCTTCACCATTCAATAGGATCATGACTGGTCTAACTACAACCTCCAATCCACATTCCCGCATACTCCCAAAGATCTTTCACCCCCTTGTTTACCAAGAACCTAATTTACCTCCACCTTAAAAATATTCAAAAGGCTTTGCTTCCACATTTTTAGAAAAAGAGTTACAAAGATTCTCAATCTTCAGAGCAACAATTTCACCTTTTCTGTCATAAATGAGCGACGCCCAATTTTTAAACAGTGATCCCTTGCTCTAGACTCTCCCACAAGAGGAAACATCCTCTCCACATCCACCCGGTCATGTCCCCTCAGGACCTTATCTGTTCCACTTCCTACTTTTCTTGACTACAGAGGACACAAGTCAGAGTGTGGTGCTGGGAAAGTGCAGCCAATCAGGCGGCATCAGAGAAGCAGGAGAATTGACGTTTCGAGCATAAGCCCTTCATCAGGAATGAGGTTTGTGGCCCCAAGAGGGGAGCTGAGAGATAAATGGGAGGAGGTGGGGCTGGAGGGGAAGGGAGGTGGGAATGCGATAGGTAGATGAAGGTGGGGGGGGGGAAGGAGATAGGTTGGAGAGGAGGATGGACCGGACAGATGGGAAGGAAGATGGACAGGTAGGACAATGCAAGAGGAAATGAGGAAACTGGTGAAATCCATATTGATCCTCTGTGGTTGGAAGGTCCCAAGGCGGAAGATGAGGCATTCTTCCTCCAGGCGTCAGGTGGTTAGAGTTTGGCAGTGGAGGAGGGCAAGGACTTGCATGTTCTTGGTGGAGCAGGAGGGGGAGTTAAAGTGTTGGGCCACCGGGTAGTGGGGTTGTTTAGTGCATATGTCCCAGAGACAACTGAAACATTCCGCAAGTTGGCGTCCTGACAAACAAGCCTAGTTTGTCCAATCTTTCTTCATCAGACAACCTGCTCATTCCAGGTATTAATCTAGTAAGCTTTCTCTAAACTGCTTTCAATGCACTTACAGCATTCCTTATGTCAGGTAATCAAAGTTGTATACAATACTCCAGACGTGGTCTCACCAATGTCCTGTTTAACTGAAGCATAACCTCCCTACTCTTAAACTCAGTTCCCCTCACAACAGACTAGACATTCTGTTAGCTTTCCTGATTACTTGTTGTACCTCCATACTAACCTTCTGTAATTCATACATTCGGACACCCAGATCTCTCTGCCTCTCAAAACTCTGCAACCTTAATGACATAGCGAGGAAAAGGGATGAGGACCTGAAAAGTGAATATAGGGCAGCACGAGCAGAGTAGTAATTTCAGGATTGCTACCGGTACCACAGGCTAGTGAGGCTAGAAGCAGAGAGCGAGAGCAGCTGAACATGTGGCTACAGAGCTGGTCTAGGAGGGAGGGCTTCAGATATGTGGATTACTGGGATACCTTCTGGGGAAGGGGGGACCTGCACAAGGAGGATGGGTTGCACCTGAACAGGAGGGGCACCAATATCCTGGGTTGAAGGTTTGCTAGAGCTCTTTGGGAGGGTTTGACAGGGAGATGGGAACCGGAGCTACAGATCAGAGGATGGAGTAGCTGGTGAACAGGCAGATACAGCGTGCGGACAGTCTGTGAGGAAAGATAGATAGTTATAGGGCAAAGTTGCAGTCAGTGTGATGAGTTGAAGTGTGTCTATTGTAACACGAGAAGTGTCAGGAATAAGGGTGATGAACTCCGGCCATGGATCAGTACTTGGAGCTACGATGTTGTCGTCATTATGGAGACTTGGATATCACAGGGGTAGGACTGGTTGTTAGATGTTCTGGGGTTTAGATGTTTCAAAAGGAATGGGAGGAGAAAGGTGGGTGAGTGGCATTGTTAATCAGTGATAGTATCACACCTGTAGAAAGGGAGGGCGTTGAGGAGGGTTTGTCCACAGAGTCAGCATGGGTGGAAGTCAGGAACAGCAAAGGAGCAGTCACTTTTTTGGGAGTTTTCTACAGACCCCCCCCCCCCCCCCCCCCCGCCCCCCAATAACAACAGAGACACAGAGGAGCAGATTGGGAGACAGATTTTGGAAAGGTGCAGAAGTAACAGGGTTGTTGTTATGGGTGACATCAACTTCTCTAAGATTGATTGGAACTTCCTTAGTGCAAATAGTTTGGATGGAGCAGACTTTGTCAGATGTGTCCAGGAAGGATTCCTCACACAATATGTAGATTGTCAAAACGTGTGGTGCTGGAAAAGGACAGCCACTCAGGCAGCATCTGAGGAGCAGAAGAATCGATGTTTCGGGCATAAGCTCTTCATCAGGAATGTGGTGGAAGGGTAGGCCGAGAGAAGATGGCTTGGAAGGCAATAGCTAGAAGAAGGTGGAAGGTGGTGGTGATAGATCAGACCAGTGGGTGGAACGGATAGGTGGGAAGGAAGATCGACAGGTTGGACAGTTCAAGAGGGCGGTGCCAAGTTGGAAGGTTGGATCTGAGATAAGTTAGGGGGAGGGGAGGTGAGGAAACTATTGAAGTCGATGTTGATGCTGTGTGGTTGGAGGGTCCCAAGGTGGAAGATGATGCGTTCCTCCTCCAGGCATCAGGTGGCTTGGATTTGGCAGTGGAGGAGGCCCATGACTTGCGTGTCTTTGGCGGAATGGGAGGGGGAATTGAAGTGATTGGCGGCACCGCGGTGGGTTTGTTGGGTGTGTGTGTCCCGGAGATGTTTCTGAAACATTCCACAAGTTGGCATCCTGTCTCTCCAATGTAGAGGAGACTACATCTGGGGCAATGGACACAGTAGATGAGGTGTTTAGATGTGCAGGAAAGTCTCTGCCAGACCTGGAAAGTTCCTTTGGGGCCTTGGATGGAGGTGAGGGGGAGGTGTGGGTGCAGGTTTTACAGCTCTTATCGTGGCAATGGGAAGGTGCTGGGATCTACCTATCGCATTCCTAGCTACCTTCCCCCCAGCCCCACCCTCCTCCCATTTATCTCTCAGCCCTCTTGGCCACCTCACATTCCTGATGAAGAGCATATGCCAGAAACATCTATTCTCCTGCTCCTCAGATGCAGCCTGACCGGCTGTGCTTTTCCAGTGCCACACTTTTTGACTCTGATCTCCAACATCTGCAGTCCTCACTTTCTCCTCAATATGTAGGTAGGCCAACTAGAGGGGAAGCCATATTGGATTTGGTGCTTGGCTCCAAACTAGGTCAGGTGTCAGATCTCTTGGTGGGAGAGCATTTCGGTGATAGTGTCACAACTCCCTGACCTTTACTGTAATCTTGGAGAGGGATCGGAGCAGACGGTATGGGAAAGTATTTAATTGGCAGAGGGGGAATTACAATGCTATTAGGCGGGAACTGTGGAGCACATATTCTCAGAAATACACAACAGAAAACTGGAGGTTGTTTAGGGAGCACTTGCTGTGAGTGCTGGATAGGTTTGTCCCACTGAGTGGTGGTAGGGTGAAGGAACCTTGGGTGATAAAGGATATGGAACATCTAGTCAAGAGGAAGAAGGAAGTTTACTTAAGGTTGAGGAAGCAAGGATCAGACAGGGCTCTAGAGGGTTACAAGGTAGCAAGGAAGGAACTGAAGAATGGACCTAGGAGAGCTAGAAGGAGGCATGAAAAAGCCTTGGTGGGTATAAGTAAGGAAAACTCCAAGATGTTCTACACTTATGTGAGAAACAAGAAGATGGCCAGAGTGAGGGTAGGGCCGATGAGGGAGAACGGAGGGAACTTGTGCCTGGAGTCGCAGGAGGTCCTCAATTAACACTTTGCTTTAGTATTCTCTACTGAGAGGGACCTTGTTCTTTGTGAGGACAGCATAAAACAGGCTCTAACAGGTTGACGTTAAGAAAGAGGATATGCTGGAAATTTTGAAAAACATGAGAATAGATAAGTTCCTTGGGCCAGATGGGATATACCCAAGGTTACTACAGGAAGCAAAGGAAGAGATTGCTGCGCTTTTGAATTCTTTGAGGATGTGACAAACATGTTGATGAAGGTAGAGCAGTGGATGTAGCATACATGGATTTTAGAAAAACATTTGATAAGGTTCCCCATGGTGGGCTCATTCAGAAAGTAAGGAGGCATGGGATACAGGGAAACCTGGCTGTCTGGATACAGAATTGACTGGTCCATTGAAGACTTGGATGAAGAAGTGGAAGGGTGGGTTAGTAAGTTTGCCGATGACAGGAAGGTTGGTGGAGTTGTGGATAGTGTGGAGGGCTGTTGTAGGTTGCAACTGGACATTGACAGGATGCAGAGCTGGGCTGATAAGTGGCAGATGGAAAAGTGTGAAGTGATTCACTTTGGAAGGTTGAAATTGAATGCAGAGTACAGAGTTAAAGGCAGGATTCTTGGCAGTGTTGAGTTTAAGAGCCGCAAGGTTATGCTGTAGCTCTATGAAGCCTGGTTAGACCACACTTGGAATACTGTTTTCAGTCCTAGTCACCACATTCTAGAAAGGATGTGGAAACTTTAGAGAGGGTGCAGAGGAGATTTACCAGGATGCTGCTTGGACTGGAGGGCATGTCGTTTGAAGAAAGGTTGAGGGAGTTAGGGCTTTTCCCATTGGAATGAAGAAGGAAGAGAGGTGACTTGATAGAGGTGTACAAGATGTTGAGAGGCATAGCTAGAGTGAATAGCCAGAGACATTTCCCTAGGGTGGAAATGGCTATCACAGGGGGGCATAATTTTAAGGTGGTTTGAGGAAGGTTTAGGGGAGATGTCAGAGGTCAGTTCTTTACACAGAGAGTGGTGGGTGTGTGGAACGCACTGCCAGCAGTAGTAGTAAAGTCAGATACATTTAGGACATTAAAGCGACTCTTGGATAAGTACATGGAAAATAGTAAAATGAAGGGTACGTAGGTTCGTTTGACCTTAGATAAAGATAAAAGATTGGCACAACATTGAAGGCCAAAGGGCCTGTAGTGTGCTGTGCTGTTCTATGTTCTCCCTCCATTTAGGTAATCTTCTTCCTGCCAAAATGGACTATTTCTCTTTTCGCACATTACACACCATCCTTTGTGCACTCACAGATGAGCGAAGATGATTTGGGGTGCCAGGGGTGTCAGTTAGCTGGACAGCTGGTTTGCAATACGGAGTGACACCAACAATGTGGGTTCAGGTCTTGCACTGGCTGTAGTTATTACGAAGGACCCTCCTCAACCTCTCCTCTCACCTTAGGTATGGTGACCCTCAGGTTAAACCACCACCAGTCGTCTCTCTGTAATGAGAGAGCGGGACTATGGTGCCTTTATATACTTTCACACTCACTGAACCTATTAATATCTCCTTGTGGTGTCTTTATGTCCTGTTCACAACTTATTTCACTACCCATCTTTGTGCGATCAATAAATCTGGCAACTATACCTTCTAACCCTTATCTAAGTAATTTATACAGGCTATAAACAGTACCAATCTTGCCAACCTATCCTCTGCTGCTAGACAATCTTCTCTCCAGGCCCTACCCCATGAGCTTATGGTTTCCACGACAATCTATGATACTGGCATCTTACCAAATGCCTTCTGGGAGCAGTTGGACAGGTGGAGTTCAAGCCCAAAATCAACGGTGGTCAGATTGAATGATGGAATAGGCTAAACAGTTGACACCTGCTCCTATTTCTGGTGTTTTTGTCACAGGTTCGATTCTGAATCTGCACTGAGTTAGCTATTCATGACTGTAATAGGGAATGGCAGTAGTAGGGGCTGGTAGATTAGTTAGTGCCCCTGTGGTGCCGGCAGAAACCCATAGCATCTGGGGTGTCTGTCCAGAAGGATCAGTCTCTGCTCAGAGTGCTATCCTGCCTATTGGTTCAATCAGGTCATTCTTCCTCACTGTTAAAGGTATTGCATTTATGTAGCCTCTTTCATGACCGTAGGATCGCAACAAAGTGCTTAACAACCAAACATAGTCACAATGAAAGGGTGGCAGCCAATTCGCTCCCAGGAAGCTCTCACAGTGTAATAATGTCCGGAACTTGTTTCAGATGTTGTTTGGGAGATGAACACTGAGCAAGACAAGGGCTGGGTTCACAGCTCTTCACCTTGCACATCCACCCTGAGAGGTTAGACAGGGTGTCGGTTTAAAGACAGCATCACTGACAAGTCTGTCATGACTGTACAACCCAGAGTTTAGTGCCGGAGTCTATGGGAACCCACAATTCTCTGACTCAGACGTGGCACTATTACCCACAGAACCACAGCTGACACAGATGTTTATGTTTCTCGTTGATGTTTACATTTGCCAGCCTGTAAGAAACTGCCTTGCCTTGGGCATATTTCCATAATGAAAGACATTCTTCCATGGACAGGTCATTAGACTCAAAGCTCTTCCAGGAAGGGTGCTGCACTGCCTTTAGACATACTCCTATCTTACCTTCACATGTGGACATCGCTACTATAGAGTCATAGAGATGTACAGCACGGAAACAGACCCTTCGGTCCAATCTGTCCATGCCGACCAGATATCCTAACTCAATCTAGTCCCACCTGCCAGCATTCAGCCCACATCCCTCCAAACCCTTCCTAATCATAAACCCATCCAGATGCCTTTTAAATGTTGCAATTGTACCAGCCTCCACCACTTCCTCTGGCAGTTCATTCCATACACGTACTACCCTCTGCGTGAAAAAGTTGTCCCTTAGGTCTCTTTTGTATCTTTCCCCCTCACCCTAAACCTATACCCTCTAGTTCTGGACTCCCCCACCCCAGGGAAAAGACTTTGTCTACTTTTCCTATCCATGCCCCTCATGATATTATAAACCTCTATAAGGACACCCCTCAGTCTCTGACGCTCCAGGGAAAACAGCCCCAGCCTATTCAACCTCTCCCTATAGTTCAAATCCTCCAACCCTGGCAACATCCTTGTAAATTTTTTCTGAACCCTTTCAAGTTTCACATCTTTCCGATAGGAAGGTGACCAGAATGGCATACAATATTCCAAAAGTGGCCTAACCAATGTCCTGTACAGCCGCAACATGACCTCCCAACACCTGTACTCAATACTCTGACAAATAAAGGAAAGTATACCAAACGCCTTCTTCACTATCCTAACTACCTGCGACTGCACTTTCAAGGAGCTATGAGCCTGCATTCCCAAGGTCTCTTTGTTCAGCAACACTCCCGAGGACCTTACCATTACCAGGTCAAGTTTTTTTTTGCCCACCCTAATTACCCCTGAACTGAATTGGTTCTTGAACCTTTCCAGCAGGTGGGAAAGAGTCATCCACATTACTGGGGGTCTAGAATCATGCGTAGGCCAGACCAGGTGAGGACAGTAGATCTCCTTCTCTGAAGGACAAGTCACGACAGATTTCTGGTTATCATTACTAAGCCTAGTTCACAATTCCAGGTTTTATTAAATAAGTTTAAATTCTGCCAGCTGCCACTATAGGATTTGAACTTGCATTGCCACAATATTAACCTGGGGCATAGAGATTACTCATTGATTACCGCCACTTCCCTCAGTGTTCTAACCTACCAAGAAATTTCCCCTTCCAGGGTTGAAAAGATAGAGCTGAGGTACAGAGTGTTTCAGGAATTCTGGTGTTAGGTGCTATCCTGTCATCCCACTTGGCAGCTAGGCCTCAGGGGTAAGGCTGGATTTGTTCTAATGCCCCACATTTGAATGGCCACTTGGGCTCAAATTTAGAAAGGCAAGAAGCCAGAATGGTCACAAGTCCCATCCTGCCACAAGTTGCAAAGGAATGAGGGAGCAAAGCAAAGAAACGAGTGAGACTGGTCCTCCTGTCTAATAGAAGCGGACAGCATCGGAGATGGTTAACACGGTGTGACATGACAAAGCTGGCTGTTTCTCAACTCATGGAATGGTTACTATACGGAATAAGGCTGTTTGGTCCATTGTGTCTGTGTCAACATTGTGAAAGCAGGTCAGCTAGCCCCAATCTTTGCCTGCTCTTCAATACCTGCAATGCATTTCTCTTCAGACAATCAGTCAAATCTGTCTTGAAAGGCACAGTCACATCTGTCTCCACCACATGTCCTGTCCATGTTTTCCAGATCTGAACCACTCGCAACCTAAAACAAAATGTCTTCATCTCATAGAGTCATAGAGATGTACAGCACAGAAAAAGACCCTTTGGTCCAACTCATCCATGCCGATCAGCATTTGGCCCATATCCCTCTAAACCCTTCCCGTTTATATACCCATCCAAGCCTTTTAAATGTTGTAATTGTACCAGTCTCCACCACTTTCTCTGGCAACTCATTCCGTGGCTCATGTGAAAAAGTTGCCCCTGGGGTTCCTTTTATATCTTTCCCCTCTCACCCTAAACCTGTGCCCTCTATTTCTGGGCTACCCCAACCCAGAAAAAAATCATTGTCTATTTACCCTATCCATGCCCCTCATGGCTTTATAAACCTCTATAAGGTCACCCCTCAGCCTCCGACGCTCCAGGGAAAACAGCACCAGCCTCTTCAGTCTCTCCCTGTAGATCAAACCCTCCAACCCTGGCAACATTCTTGTAAATTTTTTTCTGAACCTTTTCAAATTTCACAACATCCTTCACAACATGCACACAATATTCCAAAAGTGGCCGCAACATGACCTCCCAACTCCTGTACTCAATACTCTGACCAATAAAGGAAAGCATACCAAACGCCTTCTTCACTATTCTATCTACCTGCGACTCCACTTTCAAGAAGCTATGAACCTGCACTCCAAGGTCTCTTTGTTCAGCAAGACTCCCCAGAACCTTCCCATTAAGTGTACAAGTCCTGCTCTGATTTGCTTTTCCAAAATGCAGCACCTCGCATTTATCTAAACTCCATCTGCCACTTCTCAACACATTGGTCCATCTGATCAAGATCCCGTTGTACTCTGAGGTAATCTACTCTGCTGTGCATGACACCTCCAATTTGGGGTTCATCTGCAAATTTACCTCTTATGTTCACAACCAAATCATTTATATAAATGATGAAAAGTAGTGGACCCAGCACTGATCCTTGTGGCACTCCACTGGCCACAGGCTTCCAGTCTGAAAGACAACCCTCCACCACCACCCTCTGTCTTCTACCTTTCAGCCAGTTCTGTATCCAAATGGCTAGCTCTCCCTGTATTCCATGAGATCTAACCTTGCTAACCAGTCTACCATGAGGAATCTTGTTGAACGTCTTACTAAAGTCCAAATAGATCACGTCTACCGCTCTGCCCTCATTAATCTTCTTTGTTACTTCTTCAAAAACTCAATCAAGTTCCTGAGACATGATTTCCCATGCACAAAGCCATGTTGACTATCCCTAATCAGTCCTCACCTTTCCAAATACATGTACATCCTGTCCCTCAGGATTCCCTCCAACAACTTGCCCACCACCGACATCAGGCTCACTGGTCTATGGTTCCCTGGCTTGTCTTTACCACCCTTCTTAAACAGTGGCACCACGTTAGCCAACCTCCATTCTTCTGGCACCTCACCCTGTGACTATCGATGACACAAATATCTCAGCAAGAGGCCCAGTAATCACTTCTCTAGCTTGTCACAGAGTTCGAAGGTATGCCTGATCAGGTCCTGGAGATTTATCCACCTTTATGCATTTTAAGACATCCAGCACCTCCTCCTCTGTAATATAGACATTTTTCAAGACGTCACCATTACTTCCCTACATTCTATATAGAACATAGAAGAATACAGCGCAGTACAGGCCCTTTGGCCCTCGATGTTGCGCCGATCCAAGCCCACCTAACCTATACTAACCCACTATCCTCCATATACCTATCCAATGCCCGCTTAAATGCCCATAAAGAGGGAGAGTCCACCACTGCTACTGGCAGGGCATTCCATGAACTTACGACTCGCTGAGTGAAGAACCTACCCCTAACTTCAGTCCTATATCTACCCCCCCTTAATTTAAAGCTATGCCCCCTTGTAATACCCGACTCCATACCCGGGAAAAGGTTCACACTGTCAACCCTATCTAACCCCCTAATCATCTTGTACACCTCAATCAAGTCACCCCTAAACCTTCTTTTCTCTAATGAAAACAGCCCCAAGTGTCTCAGTCTTTCCTCATACGATCTTCCTTCCATACCAGGCAACATCCTGGTAAACCTCCTCTGCACCCGTTCCAGTGCCTCCACATCCTTCCTATAGTATGGCGACCAAAACTGCACACAATATTCCAGATGCGGCCGCACCAGAGTCTTATACAACTGCATCATGACCTCAGGACTCCGGAACTCAATTCCTCTACCAATAAAAGCCAGTATGCCATATGCCTTCCTCACTGCACTATTTACCTGGGTGGCAACTTTCAGAGATCTGTGTACATGGACACCAAGATCCCTCTGCTCATCCACACTACCAAGTATCCGACCATTAGCCCAGTACCCCATCTTTTTGTTATTCTTCCCAAAGTGAATCACCTCACACTTAACTACATTGAATTCCATTTGCCACCTTTCTGCCCAGCTCTGCAGCTTCTCTATATCCTGCTGTAACCTGCCACATCCTTCCTCACTGTCAACAACTCCTCCGACTTTCGTATCATCCGCAAACTTGCTCACCCAACCTTCTAACCCCTCTTCCAGGTCATTTATAAAAATGACAAACAGCAATGGTCCCAAAACAGATCCTTGCGGAACACCGCTAGTGACGGCACTCCATGAAGAAACTTTGCCATCAACTACTACCCTCTGTCTTCTTCCATCCAGCCAATTCCTAATCCAAACCTCCAACTCACCCTCAATGCCATATCTCCGTATTTTCTGCAGTAGCCTACCATGGGGAACCTTATCAAACGCCTTACTAAAATCCATATATACCACATCTACCGCTTTCCCCTCATCAACCTCCTTCGTCACCTTCTCAAAGAATTCAATAAGGTTTGTGAGGCACGACCTGCCCTTCACAAAACCATGCTGACTATCCTTGATCACATTATTCCTATCCAGATGTGCATAAATCCTATCCCTTACAATTCTCTCTAAGACTTTGCCCACAACAGAAGTGAGACTCACCGGCCTATAGTTACTAGGGTTATCCCTACTCCCCTTTTTGAACAAGGGAACCACGTTTGCTATCCTCCAGTCTTCTGGCACTACTCCAGTCGACAAAGAGGACATAAAAATCAAGGCCAATGGCTCTGCAATCTCCTCCCTTGCTTCCCAGAGAATCTTAGGATAAATGCCATCAGGCCCAGGGGACTTATCTATTTTCACCTTTTCCAGGATTTCCAACACCTCTTCTCTACATACCTCAAAGCCATCCATTCTACTTATTTGTGACTCAGTATTCACATCGACGACAATGCCCTGTTCCTGAGTAAATACTGAAGAAAAGTATTCATTCAGTGTCTCCCAAATCTCTTCCGCCTCCACACACAACTTCCCACTACTATCCTTGACTGGACCTATTCCTACCCTAGTCATTCTTTTATTCCTAACATACCTATAGAAAGCCTTAGGGTTTTTCCTAATCCTACCGACTAAGGACCTTTCATGTCCCCTCCTTGCTGCTCTTAGCTCTCTCTTCAGGTCCTTCCTGGCTACCCTATAACTCTCAATCGCCCCAATTGAACCTTCACGTCTCATCTTGAGATAGGCCGCCCTCTTCCATTTAACAAGGGATTCCAATTCCTTATTTAACCATGGCTCCCTCGCACGACCCTTTCCTCCCTGCCTGACAGGTACATAATTATCAAGGACACTCAATAGTTGCTCCTTGAACAAGCTCCACATATCATTTACACTCTTGCCTTGGAGTCTACTTTTCCAAGCCACACATCCTAAGTCATGCCTCACCGCATCATAATTTCCCTGACCCCAGCTATAACTCTTGCCCTGTAGTACACACTTATCCCTCTCCATCACGAGAGTAAAAATCACCGAATTATGGTCACTGTCCCCAAAGTGCTCACCTACCTCTAATTCTAACACCTGGCCTGGTTCGTTACCCAGAACCAAATCCAGTATGGCCTCACCTCTTGTTGGCCTGTCTACATATTGTGTCAGGAAACTCTCCTGCACACATTGAACAAACACTGACCCATCTAACGAACTTGAGCTATAGCTTTCCCAATCAATATCAGGAAAGTTAAAGTCCCCCATAACAACCACCCTATTACTGTCACTCATCTCCTGAATCACCTTCCCTATCCTTTCTTCAATGATTCTAGGACTTTTAGGAGGCCTGTAAAAGACTCCTAACAGGGTGACCTCACCTTTCCTATTCCTAACCTCAGCCCAAACTACCTCAGATGGCAAGTCCTCATCCATCGTCCTTTCCACCACTGTAATACTATCTTTGACAAGCAATGCCACACCTCCCCCTCTTTTACCCCCACCTCTGACCCTACTAAAACATTTAAATCCTGGAACCTGCAACAGCCAATCCTGTCCCTGTTCTAGCCATGTCTCCGTAATAGCCACAACATCGAAGTCCCAGGTACCAACCCACGCTGCAAGTTCACCTACCTTATTTCGTATACTTCTTGCATTGAAGTATACACACTTCAAGCCATATCTTCCATATCCTTCTCCACAGTAAATACTGATGCAATATACTTGTTTAGTATCTCCCCCATCTCCTGCAGTTCCATACATAGGCTGCCTTGCTGATCTCTGACGGGCCCTATTCTCTCCCTAGTTACCCTTTGGACATTAACGTATTTGTAAAAACCCTTTGGATTCTCTTTAACCCTATTTCCAAAGCTATCTCATGTCCTCATTTTGCCCTCATGATTTCCCTCTTAAGTATACTTCTATTGCCTTTATACTCTTCTAAGGATTCACTCGATCTATCCTGTCTATACCTGACATATTCTTCCTTCTTTATCTTAACCAAACCCTCAATTTCTTTAGTCATCCAGCATTCCTTACACCTACCAGCCTTTTCTTTCACCCTAACAGGCATATACTGTTGCTGAACTCTCGTTATCACATGAAGGCTTCCCATTTTCCAGTCGTCCCTTTACCTGCGAATATCCACACCCAATCAACTTTTGAAAGTCCTTGCCTAATACTGTCAAAATTGGCCTTTCTCCAATGTAGAACTTCAACTTTTAGATCTGGTCTATCCTTTTCCATCACTATTTTAAAACTAATAGAATTATGTTCGCTAGCGCCAAAGTGCTCCCCCACTGACACCTCAGTCACTGCCCTGCCTTATTTCCCAAGAGTAGGTCAAGTTTTGCACCTTATCTAGTAGGTACATCCACATATTGAATCACAAAATTTCCTTGTACACACTTAGCAGATTCCTTTATCTAAACACTTAACACTACGGCAGTCCCAGTCTATGTTTGGAAAGTTAAAATCCCCTACCACAGCCACCCTATTATTCTTACAAATAACTGAGATCCCCTTCCAAACTTATTTCTCAATTTTCCTCTGACTGTTAGAGGATGTATAATACAATCCCAATAAGGTGAACATCCCTTTCTTATTTCTCAGTTCCACTCAAATAACTTCCCTGGATGTATTTCTGGGAATACCCTCCCTCAGCACAGCTGTAATGCTATCCCTTATCAACAACGGCACTTCCCCCTCCTCTCTTGCCACCCTTTCTATCCTTCCTGTAGCATTTGCATCCTGGAACATTAAGCTGCCAGTCCTGCCCATCCCTGAGCCATGTTTCTGTAATTGCTAGAATATCCCAGTCCCATGTTCCTAACCATGCCCTGAGTTCATCTGCCGTCCCTGTTAGGCCCCTTGCATTGAAATAAATGCAGTTTAATTTATCAGTCCGACCTTATTCTCTGCTCTGTTCCTGTCTGTCCTGACTGTTTGACTTATTCCTTTTCTTAACTGTACCAGTCTCAGATTGATCTCTTTCCTCACTATCTCCCTGGGTCCCCCCCTCCACCTTACTAGTTTAAATCCTCCCAAGCAGCTCTACCAAATCTCCCTGCCAGTATATTAGTCACCTTCCAATTTAGATGCAATCTGTCCTTCTCGTATAAGTCACTTCTACCCCAAAAGAGATTCTAATGATCCGAAAATGTGAACTCGATGGGTGGCACGGTGGCTCAGTGGTTAGCACTGCTGCCTCACAGCACCAGGGTCCCGGGTTCAATTCCAGCCTCGGGTGACTGTCTGTGTGGAGTTTGCACATTCTCCCCGTGTCTGCGTGGGTTTCCTCCGGGTGCTCCGGTTTCCTCCCACAGTCCAAAGATATGCAGGTCAGGTAAATTGGCCATGTTAAATTGCCCGTAGTGTTAGGTGCATGAGTCAGAGGGAAGTGGATCTGGGTGGGTTACTCTTCAGAGGGTCGGTGTGGATTTGTTGGGCCGAAGGGCCTGTTTCCACACTGTCGGGAATCTAATCTAATCTTCTCCTTTGTACCAGCTCCTCAGTCACGCTTTCATCTGCTCTATCCTCCTATTCCTACCCTCACTAGCCTGTAACACCAGGAGTAATCCAGGTAGTATTACTAATCCAGTCCATTCTCTGGCCACATGTCCGGACATCATGTAAGAATACCACATCTCCCTTGCCTTCCTTCAAGCATAGCTTAGCGGCTGATATTCAGAGATAAAACTGAGAACGATCCAGATCATCAAAGTGGACTTTATGAGGGAGGTGATCAAAACCATGAGCAGAGAACATGAATGTAAAGGTTTAATAAAGAATGCCTGAGGCCTAGCCTGTGTGTGAATGACAATCCATAATTCAACACCAGTGGATATGGAGCTGGTTTCTGCTACTACAGGCAGTTCAGGCTTGATCCTTCACAAAGTTCTTGATAAATATCACACAGGAAATGGGACTACTGGCCAGAAGTGGATACTCCATGGAGCACAGGCACAAGGCTGGGTAGGGAGAGAGTTCGGAGATAGTGAGGACTGCAGATGCAGGAGAAGTTAGAGTCGGTAAAGTGGGGTGCTAGAAAAAGCACAGCATGTCAGGCAGCATCTGAGGAGCAAGAGAGTCAATGTTTCAGGCTTAACCCTTCATCGGAACTGGGGGGGGGGGGAAGAAGATAAATGGGAGTGTGGGGCTGGCGGGGAGGGTAGTTGGGATGGCAATAGGTAGGCGAAGGTAGGAGGTGATTGTGACAGGTCGATGGGGAGGGTGGAGCGGGTAGGTGGGAAGGACGATGGACAGGTAGAACAGGTCAAGAGGGTGGTGCCGAGTCAGAGAGTTGGATCTGGGATGAGGTGGGGGGAGGGGAGATTTGGAAACTGGTGAAATCGATGTTGAGGCCGTGTGATTGTTGGCTTCCGAAGCAGAAGATGAGGTGTTTGTCAGCACATATCCTGGGCTCAGCCACTGCGTCTCCCCATAAGATCAGTCCTGAGGAAATTTCTGCTCAATCCAAGGATGTGGGCCCCACTAGTAATGTTGCCACTTATCTCTTCACCCAGTTTGTTCATGATATGTTGATTACATTGTTAAGATTAATGGCAGAAATGTTATTTAAGTCAGTACTTAGTGCATTTACAAAGAGAGACTGTCTTGGTGGTTGAACACCTGTGTAGTGCTGTATTCTGCCACCAAGCCTATTATCAAGAAAAGTATTAGTGTCAATTTCATGCTTCTGGCTTGAGATGGGTATAAAATATTTCCCTTGAATGGCCCAGCTGTTTAGGCCATTTCAAAGGGCAGTTAGGTACTGAGCTCATCATAGTTTGACTGAAGTCATGTACAGGCCAGACCAGGTTAGGATGGGAGATTTCCCAACTTAAAGGGCATCATGGAACCAGCTGGGTCTGTACAATAGCTTCATGGTCACTTTCACCCAATTTCAGCTTTGGATTTCCAGATATTAAAACAGAGAATGCTGGGAAAAACTCAGCAGTATGGGCATGAGAAAGGAGTAGGGCCTCTGTTCAAAACCTCAGCCTAAAAATGGCTCGTCAACCAGTGTAGCTCTGAAATGTACTACTGCGTTTTGGGATGACGTCTCAGGATTGGTAGAACCTGGTGAGTGTTCCTGGCTGACATTCCCACAGGCAAAGGCAACCCATCACCCTTTACTTTCCAATGACAGTGCCAGTTACTGCAAAGCCCACAGGTCCTGCCAGCAGGAGGTGACCAGTTGGATCATCAAAATAGGCAGGCAATATTCGGGTCCTAGCCACCTCTGCCAACATGGGTTGAGCGTCCCTGGTGTGTATGTTACCTGGCAGACTAGCAAAGTTGAACTCTACTTACAATCCACTGAACCCGCAACACAGTCACCATCGGTTGGAGGTCAGACCATAAGACATAGAAGCAAAACCAGGCCATTCAGCCCATGCCTGATGAAGGGCTTTTGCCTGAAATGTCAATTTTCCTGCTCCTCGGATGCTGCCTGACCTGCTGTGCTTTTCCAGCACCACTCTAACCTAGATTCTGATCTTCAGCAGCTGCAATCCTCACTTTTGCCATTCAGCCCATTGAGTCTGCTCTGCCATTCGATGAGATCATGGCTGACCTAATAATCCTCAACGCCACCTTCCTGCCTCTATCTCCCATAACCCTTGATACCCTCATAAACAGAATTTGTAATCAATCGCGGCCTTCAATATGCTGAACAGCCCAGCCTCGATAACCCTCCATGCTAAAGAATGCCATTGATATACTCCCCTCAGATAAGAACCTCCTGCTCACCTCTGACTTTAGTGTGTGACTCCCTACTCTGAGATGTGTGCTCTGGGTCCCAAACTCTTGCATAAGGGAAAACAACCTCTCTGCATCTTCCCTGGTAAATCTTGTGCATTTCAATAAGGTCACCTTTCACTCTTCTAAACGTCAATGTTTACAGACCAATCTACTCAATCTCTCCTTGTGAGACAGTCCCTCCGTACCCACTGAATGTGGTTGTGTGAATCTCTTCCATTTCAGTCTCACAACTACATAATTTTCCTGCCATTGGAAGTGATTTAACAATGTCAAGGAGACAGTAATGGGCCAATTCACCGATTAGAGACAAAATGTTCTTTACCGTCAAGTATTCACATTCTGCGGCAAGTGTGAGTGTTTAATTGATGCCAGTATTCCAAATAATTGAATGTGGGAACATGATGCATTGCCATCTGTACTCTCTGTGCCCAGTCGATCAATGTAATTAAACTGATTTCTCTCTAGGTAAAAACAAGGATTCTCTGTCCAATCTGCAAAGCCTTCGGATGCTTGTCTGAAACATGACAGAGGAAGATGCAGCCAAGGGCTGATCATGTGCTAAGCAATTATTAACCAGGGATTTTTAAAGCTGTTAAATCAGTGCACAACACCAGATTAACAGGTACTGAGCTTGTAGCAATTAATAAAGATGAGCTCAATTGCTAATGGAGAGTTCAGATCACAGGAGATACCGGCAAAGGTACCATTAAACAATGAACATGCATGATAAATTGCTGTAGCCAATGCAGGTTCATCTCAACGCTCTGTCGGATTAGTTTTGAAAGAATTGGAAGGCTGATCAAAGTGCCTTTGGCACTTACAGAAGTGAGAGATGCTTGTGCATGAGGTGGTCACTCTACAGTATTGATCTGGATGTTCCCAGCATAGGGATTCCACGGGTTAGATCCAGGTTCAAATCCAGCTGCAGTGTGACGTGCACAGAGAGATAGTGGTGTCAATTTCCTTGCAATAGCAGGCACAAAGGGAAGGTGATGACCTACTGGTATTATTACGTGACTGTTAATCCAAAGACCCAGGTAATATTCTGGGGATCTGGGTTTGAATCATGCCACAACAGATCCAATTAAAAAAAAACAAAATTTCGAATTTGTAATCTAAAGATGACCACTGTTGGGAAAAACCCATATGGTTCACTAAGGGTTCACCCCTTTAGGGAAGGAAACTGCCATGCTAAATTGTCTGTATTGTTCAGGGATGTACAGGCTAGTTGGGTTAGCATTGTGAAATGTGGGGTTGTGGGGGGAAGGGTTTGGGTCTGACTCAGATGCTCTTTGGAGGGTCAAAGTGGACTCAGTGGGCCAAATGGCCTACTTCCATGCCATGCAATGAAACCTGGACCACAGCAATACCATCACACCATGTGCATCCTTAGGGTCACTCCCCCCCCCCCCCCCCCCCCCCACCCCAACCCCTACCACCCACACTGTCTGGTTCACTAATATCCTTTAGGGAAGGAAACTGCCATCCTTACCTGCTCTGATCTGCATGTGACTCCAGACCAACAGCAATGTGGCTGACTCATAACTGCTCTCTGGCCAATTAGGGATGGGCACTAAATACTGGCCTAGTCAGTGACACCCAGAGCTCCTTGAATAAATGTAAAACAAAAATTGAGTGACCTTTCTAGAAATAGTCATTTAAGCTTTTCTGGAGAGAGAGGAACACTAAAGTACATTATTTTGTGTACGGTGTATGTAACTCCATAGATATTGCATTGATTATATATAATAGAGCTGGTAAAAGACCACATCTTTTTACTTTTTGGACTAAGGACAGAAAATTGAGAAAAAGCGAACATTGCTTTAAAAACGGGGAGAATGTACAAAGATTTATTTACAGCTTTGGAAGAAGAAATGAAGCTAACCAATGCATGCATGTTATTGTTCCCAGGCAAAGCAATACTACTTCTGCAGCATGGTGGCTCACAGCACCAGGGTACCAGGTTCGATTCCAGCCTCGGGAAAATGTCTGTGTAGAGTTTGCTATGTTCTCCCCTTATCTGTGTGGGTTTCCTTCCACAATCCAAAGATGTGCAGGTCAGGTGAATTGTCCATGCTAAATTGCCCCATAGTGTTAGGTCAATTAGCCAGAGGGAAATGGGTCTGGGTGTGTTACTCTTCGGAGGGTCGGTGTGGACTGGTTGGGCCGAAGGGCCTGTTTCCACACTGTAGGGAATCTAATCTAATCTAATCTCTGTTCAGCACAACTCTGCCTAGAAGCAGTTTTTGATTGGCTCTTTCAGCCCCAGCAATTTGCATGATCAACAGCTTTCTCTCTCTCTTGCTCTGAAAAAATTACTTTCCCAATTCTGTTGAAAGACCAGGAAAAATGACATTGGAAAATGCTGAACGAAAAAAATTCCAATAACCAAAAGGAAATGATCCAACCAAGCAATCAGGAAACTAAAGATGTATCGTCATTGTGCAGATAACATTGAGGCATCATTGACGAACGACAGTGGATTGTGAAACCACGTTTTGTGATTTTGGACTGTTTTATACAGACCTGTGTCCCTCTATCTATATTTTATTCACCTACACTCATAATATTTGTCTATTTTTCTTTGTGTGGCTGTGCGCGTGCATCAGGGGGAGGAATTTCAAAGCTGGTAGAGTTTAAGATACTCAAATTAAAAATCCTCTTCTTGTTACGAGTGTTCCAAATAAGTAGTTACTTTTGATTGCTACTGAAAGAACCTGATGTGTTTTGCTTTTATCCTGGACAGCAGTCAGTCAGAGGCAGATTGGAAATTTTGGTAGTTTCATTAAACCTTCACATTTGTCATGAATCTGGGAAGAGTGAGGCTTAATTTCAAGTGCACTATCCCAGTGGGTTGTAACAAGCTTTTTCATTATACAGCAAAGTATAATACATATACACCAAAATTAGTATATTCTAAGCACATTTCATCTGTTAGTAAATTAGAACCAATCTCTTTCTTTTCCATTGGTAGTGGGTCAGTAACCAAAGGACAGATTTAAGATAATTGGCAAGAAAAAATCAGAGGGGAGAGGATGCGCAGATTAGGTGGACTGGCTGTGCTAAATTACCATAGTGTACAGGGATGTATGGGCTAGGTGCATTAGTCAGGGGTAAATGTAGAGCGACAGGGATGTGCATCTGGGTGGCTTAACTCTTCGGAGAGTCAGTGTGGACTTATTGGGCCAAAGGGCCTGTTTCCATACTGTAGGGATTCTAAAAATAATTCTAAACTTGTGATATGGAACGCATTATCTGAAAGAGTGGTGGAAAAATGAAATCAGATAAATACTCAAAATGTTTAAATAAAAAAAGAACTGTTTAGAGGGTTTGAGCAATAGGGAGAGGCTAAGTAGGCCGGGGCTATTTTTCCTAGAGTGTTGGAGGCTGAGGGGTGACCTTATAGAGGTTTATAAACTCATGATGAGCCAAGGAGAACAGCCAAGGTCTTTTCCCCAGGGTGGGGGGAGTCCAAAACTAGAGGGCATAGGTGTAAGGTGAGAGGGGAAGGATTTGAAATGGACCTGAGGGGCAGCTTTTCACACAGAGGATGGAATGAGTTGCCAGAGGAAGTGGTGGAGTCTGGTACAATTACAACATTTAAAATACATCTGGATGGGTACATGAATATGAAGGGTTTAGAGGGATTATGGGTCAAGTGCTGGCAAATGGGACTAGATTAATTGAGGATATCTGGTTGACATGGATGAGTTGAACCAACGGGTCTGTTTCCGTGCTGTAGGTGCTATGACTGTATGGGGAAAAGGCCAGGGTGTGAAACTAACTAGAGAAACCTTTGAAGGAGCAGAGCTGGACATATGACTTCATGACACAATCTCTCCCAGTCAATCAGTAATGGACTTGGGCCCTCCTATTCTTCACAGTGTCAGTGTTCCTGAAACTACCGGTACAGTATGGTGGCTCAGTGGTTAACATTGCTGCCTCACAGAGCCAGGGACCTGGGTTTGTTTCCACGCTTGGGTGACTGTTGTGTGGAGTTTGAACATTGTCTGTGTCGGTTTCCTCCAGGTGCTCTGGTTTCCTCCCACAGTCCAAAGATGTGCATAGTGGGTGGATTAGCCTTGGGAAAAGCAGGGACAGGGTAGGGGGGTGGGTGTGAGTGGCATGCTCTTCGGAGGGTCAGTGTGCAGCGATGGGCTAACTGGCCTGCTTCTACACATTGGGCATCCTATGTTTCTTGAGAGGCTCTGAATCTGCAGTCCTGCAGCAGAAATTGTTTTAACGCAGTTGAACTGAGGCCAAGACAATAAAAACTGAAGCCAGCCTTTCTCACCAGTGTTTCTCTTCTGTTTATCCAAAAGCTAATTCTGGGATGGAGGTGTCTGCTGTGGCTCAGTAGCAGTTCTCTCTCTCGCCTTACTATATAAAAACCAGATTGTTGTTCTTAGTGAGTCAGAAGGTTCAAGTCACACACCACAGCCTTGAGCACATAATCTATGGCTGAGGGAGTGCTGCACTGTTTATGGCACCACCTGTCCACAAGCTATCAAACTGAGGCTCTGTCTCACCTCCCAATAAAAGAGTCTAATTTCAGTTTTAAGAAAAATAAATAGGTTCTCCCCAGTGACCCAGACAATATTTAACCCTCAACCAGCATCAGTGAAAACAGACATTCTGGCTTTTTAACTTCTTGCCATCTGTGGGAGCTTGCTGTGTACAAATTACAAGTAACTCAGTGGCTGTAAACCCCTTGGGGTTAACCTGTGACCTCAAAAGGTGCTATCTAAATGCAAACGCTTCCTTCTTCCTCTCTTTGTCAGATTTCCTTCTTGTAATGAACTGCCTAGAACAACCCCTCACTCCCCAGTTTCAGTATCATGTACAACTATAATATTACTTCAGTCCTTACAAATATATACTATGCCATTAATGTACCTCTTTTTTTCAGTGCCGGGTAATTTGTTGAAGCCTCTTGAATATTTCTACTTGCCCACCACATGTTGTACCTGAAGGAGCTGGATCTCAGGCAGAATGCGCCAGCTCGGATCTGAAATAGAACAATGGGATAGCCCATGGCCAACCCGAGGGCAGACAGGACCTGGAAGTGAATGCCTCAGCAAAGGATGGTGCACTGTCGGTATCAGTCTAGGTTTGCAGCTGGAAGTATTTGGAATGGGAGTTGACTCTGGCTGATATCAATGTGCCAGCAACTGTGCCAGAGGTGGCACCTCAACGCCATTCCATAAACAGAAACAGAAACTGAGACAGTTTGGTGAGCATGGTGCATCCCAATTACCGGACAAACAGAGGAATGGATGCGATGTGGTGAGGAGAATGCTACTGAAATGATCAGACAGGAGTGCATCACAGTTACATTACAATGGGAAAGACAGTGTCAAAGTGGTAATGTCATTGGACTATAAACAAAGGCCACTCCTAATAAATCTGGAATTAACAACTAGTCTAATTGCGTCCATAAAATCATTGTCGCAAAATCACATCTGGGAGACTAATATCTTTTAGGGAAGGAAATCTGCAGTGGTGACTCCACACCCACTGTCATATGGTTGTAGTGATTGCAACAAGGTCAGACCTCATAGAAAATTGGGGCTGTTAACCTGGCCCAATCAGGGAGCCCTGGCTGACAGAGATAAACAGGAGTGTTGCCTGGCCAAACTGGCCATCAATAGGTCCAGGCAGCGGGCCGTGGAGGGGGTCGTTAGGGCCGACTGCCTGCCCCTCTTCCGTGGTTACGTTAGAGCCCGGGTGTCCTTGAAGAAGGAGCACGCGGTGTCGACCAACACCCTGGAGTTGTTCAGGGAGAGGTGGGCGCCGCAGGGAGTGGAGTGCATCATTTCTCCCTCCAACTCTATTTTGATTTAGTCCCTACCCTCCCCTTCACTGTTTTGATCACACAGCACTGCCCTTTGATGTGAAGGGCAGTGTTTGTCACTGGCTACCTGGGTGTTTTCCTATCTTCCTGGTGGTGGAATTTGAATAAAGATTCGTGCACTTTGTGTCTCTCACTGTGTCTCACACCTGCACACACACACCATGGGTGCTGGGGAAAAAAATAAGCACTACCGCACTTAGGTGGTAGTGTGGGAAAAAAGAAAAAAAATAATAATAATAATACAGGAACTTCACCTGGTACGGAGGAAGGAGGGCAGGTCTGAAAAAAGAAAAAAAAAGAAAAAAAAAGAAAAAGAAAAAAAAGAAAAAATAAAGGCTCATGGTCACTGTTTTAATCACAAAAAGATAAAAAAAAGAATAGGAGTGTTGTGGCGCTGTGGAGTCCGTGGAAGAAAAAGGAAATAAACAGGAGTGTTTGTTCACCATAGCTGGGTTAGTGTCATGTACTATGCACGTTGAAATAAAGGATGACTTGGTGAAGGGATACTGGCCTTTGTAGTTATTTCAGTGGTTTACACGTAATTGCTCTGTGACATTGTCACTCAGTTCAGGGGGAATAAATGATGGGCCACAAATATTGGCCTTGTCAGAAACCTATCAAACCCAGCCTTGAATATACTCTCTGACTGAGCCGTCATGGTGCTGGAGGATAGAGAATTGCAATGAATCAGCATCCTCTGAATGCAAAAGATCCTCCTCAGTGAGTAGGCAGAAGAGATATGGCTGCATTCAGTAAATAAACTGATTCTTCAGGAAAGGATTCGTGACTAGCTTCATAATTCACTGTCTGGTTTCACCTCTGCCAATGAACGGCAGGCCAGATACTAGAGTGTAAGACTTGCTAGACAAATAAAGGCCAGGCTCTACCTCGATATTTTCCTGACCAACTTGTTCAGTCAGTGACTATTACACACCTTGAGAGCAAGCAGGGCTTGAACCCAGGCCCCCAGGCCCAGAAGTGGGAACACTACCACTGTACCACAAGAGCCCTCACTAGATGGTTTTCCTCCAATGCAGTAATCACATGATGCAACTACAGTGGCATTATTGACTAATCTTTGTAATCAGTCTTGGGCAGTTACACAGAACAGTACAGCACAAGAGCAGGCCCTTCAGCCCATCATGTCTGTGCCAACCATGATACCATTTTCCTGCACACAGTCCCTGTCCCTCTATTCCATATCTGTTCATGTGACTGTCTAAATGTCACTTAAAGTTTGCTATCATATCTGCTTCTGCCACCTCCCCTGGCATCTCGTTGTAGGCAAGTACTACTCTCTTGTGTAAAAGAATTTACACCGTCTCGTTAGTACAACAGACCCAGCCCCAACATAAGGTGCACCCTCAGGGATGGAGAACTTTACAATTCAGTCACCTCTTCCAAAACTAATTAGTATGCTCTCCAGCAAATAGACTTCATGAAACACCGAGATAATTCGAGGCCATTACAGATTCACAGAACAGTGCAGCAATGGACTTTTGCCAGTAGAAAGTGGTGTTTTGGCCAGGCCCCAGTGCACAGAGAAGCAAAGATGAGCAACTGAATACTGAGAGACAGTCCAAAACCCAGCAGGGTACAACAGCAGGAGGGGCATTGCTGTACGCTAGAAATAGTTACCTCCAAACCTGAACTGACAGGGTTATTAAAGGTTACTGAAAAAGAGATAGTTAAAGCAATGTTAGAGATTATTTGAATTATGAACAATATTTGCTGTTAGTTATAAAATCAATAACAAGGGGGCATGGACTGACAACTGCAAATCACATAAAGGGGGGAAAATGAAAAGAATTTTATTTACATGGCAGGCTATTTCAATGGAGAACACATTACCATCCATGGGGGAGAATTTGAGGAGGAAATATATACAAAGATAAAAGGAAAGGTCAAGAAATGGAATTAGAATGAATTCCTTCAGTTGAAGACCGAGCAAAGAAATGGCCCAACCGACCTCCTGGATGTGGTAAATGCTGAGATTTAAAAGGTTAGAAATTGATATGGTTGTTTCTCGGGCGTGGGGAACTCAAGGTGTGATTACCCTGCACGTGATGCAGGTTTTATCAAATGCTACACTGTTCTCTCATGCCAATAACTGTAGTGAGCCACCCAGTGCCAAACATGCTGCCAACCTGCTGTATGTTCAGCAGGAGGCTCTGGTATGAGAGAGGCAGGTGCCAATGAAAGTACTCTGGCACCAGCAGGCTCTGGAATGGTGTCAGCGATGTGTCTGAGACCGAGCCAATGGAACAGCAAGCTAGAGGGGGACTTCCCAGGTTCTCTGATGTGACAATTCGGAAGGGAGGACGGGGTTTCCCGAAGAGCCCATCCAGAGAAGGGAATGGGTGAAAGTAGCCACAGATTCTGGATTAGTGGTGCTGGAAGAGCACAGCAGTTCAGGCAGCATCCGAGGAGCAGTAAAATCGACGTTTCGGGCAAAAGAAGGGCTTTTGCTCGAAACGTCGATTTTACTGCTCCTCGGATGCTGCCTGAACTGCTGTGCTCTTCCAGCACCACTAAACCAGAATCTGGTTTCCAGTCATTGTCTTTACCAAGTAGCCACAGAGTCAATGCAAAGACTTTGGCTCCTGAGGAGCTGGCTGCATCACTACAGAGAGTGGGATGAACTCACAAAACAGCCAAGTACCTGCATCTCCAAATGCCAGCGTGTAGCCAGTGCACAGCACCAACCTCAAACACCACTCAATGCAGCACACTCTCAACACTCAGTCTCTGGCTATCAGCAATCACGCTTTGTATTTGAGTGCTCCACCTCCCCCTGATATACTCACAGCCACTTCCAAAATACCTGCACGATAAGAGAAGGGACCAGCAATGAACTGAAAAGGATGATGTGTTCTGTGAATTATCACTGGGTCACTTTTCAACCAGCACTGCTGTAACTATCCAGAGTGGCACTCTGACAAGTATGATCACACAGCTTTACCCCAGCAAACCCCTTATGGTCACCCCAACCCACTCCCCTTTAAGTCTTTGTGCATTCAGATACCCAAGACCTACACTCTACTGACTGAGGCAGACAATGTCTGAGCCACCTCTCGGACACTGTGTGTATTTTAGAGGAGAGCTCTGTGTGGTGAGTCACCCGTGGGCTGCAGTGAAAGAGGGCAGCCCATGTGCCAACCTCCTGGAGGATGAGGATCTCGATATGCCCAGGGGACAGTTAAGAGCCAACACATTGCTGTGGGTCTACAGTCACATTTAAGCCAGACAAGGTAATGACAGCAGATATTCCTTATTGAAAAGGGCATTGAGGAACCAGATGGGTTTGTACAACAATTGACAGGGATGACCATTTGACCAGATTTTCACCTCTCAATTATTGCCCACTCGCTTAACCCTAATCTGTCTACAGCCCCTTGTAGGCTCTTTCTGCCCCATCTCATAACTTCCGTTCTTCCTATCTTTATAGATTAGATTACTTACAGTGTGGAAACAGGCCCTTCGGCCCAACAAGTCCACACCAACCCGCCGAAGCGCAACCCCCACCCATGTCCCTACAATTACCCCTTCACCTAACACTACGGGCAATTTAGCATGGCCAATTGACCTAACCTGCACATCTTTGGACTGTAGGAGGAAACCGGAGCACCTGGAGGAAACCCACGCGGACACGGGGAGAATGTGCAAACTCCACACAGTCAGTCACCTGAGACGGGAATTGAACCCGGGTCTCTGGCGCTGTGAGGCAGCAGTGCTAACCACTGTGCCACCGTGCCGCCCACCATCAGTGAGTTTGATTACAGTACACTGGGTTTCTTCAGAGGAATGATCAATATAGTCTCTGCTCAAACTGGGTGTACACCATTGTCAGCCCCCCCTTGGCTGCCAGAGAACTGAGATACTGAGCCCGAATTCACCTTCTTGTTATCTAGAGGCAGATTTACTTTTTTGTTGGTATGTCATGAAAGAGTACAGCAATGCCTGAGTCTCATTCAGGTTGAAGCCAGTATAAAGATACCATGGAATATCAGAACAAGAGGAGGCTATTCAATTAGGTCTTGGCTCGTCTGTACTTTAAGTGCATCTACTTACATTGGTTTAGAACCCTTAATATCCTGTAGAATAAACATCTATCAATCACAGTTATGAAATTTTGTACTGATCCCCAGCTTCAAGAATATTTTAGATTTTAACCCCATCCCATTGTGCGAAGAAATGCTTCCCGCCATCATATGCGATTGGCCCAGCTCGAAATGAAAGGTTTACTCTTGACACTGAAGGAACAGCGATATACTTCCAAGTCAGGGTTCAGTCAGAAGTCACAACACACCAGGTTACAGTCCAACAGGTTTATTTGAAATCACAAGTTTTCATAGCGCTGCCCCTTCTTTGGGTGAGGTAGGACTATACTTGGTGTCCTGTGACTACTGACCTTGTCCACCCCAGTCCAACACCGGCACCTCCACATCAAGTCAGGATAGTGAGTGGCTTGGAGGAGAATCTGCAAGTGTTGGTGTTCCCATGTATCAGCTGCCCTTATCCTTCTAGATGGAAGTGTTCATGGGTTTAGATGGTGGGTATCTGAGGATCTTTGGTGCATCGTGTAGATAGTACACATCGCTGCTATTGATCATTGGTGGTCAAGGGTCTTTTAAAAGTGTGTTCCTCAGATATGGGCATCACTGGCTAGGCTAGCATTTATCGCCCATCCCTAACTGCCCAGCGGGCAGTAAGAAGTCAACCACATTGCTGTGGGTCTGGAATCACATGTAGGCCAGACCAGGTGACAATGGTAGATTTCCTTCCCTGAAGGACATTAGCCATCCAGTTGAGTTTTCATGACAATCAATAATGGTTACAATTAGGCTAAAACTTTGTTCCAGAATTTCACTGAATTCATATTTCACCATCTGCCATGGTTAAATTTGAAACCATGCTCCCAGAGCATTCATCTAAGGCTCAGGATTAGCTTTTGCCCAAAATGTCGAGTTTTGTTGACGCACCGTAGAAAGCATTCTATCTGGATGCATCATGGCTTGGTATGGCAACTGCTCTTCCCAGGACCATAAGAAACTACAAAAAGTTGTGAACACAGCCCAGACCATCACGCAAGCCAATCTTCACTGACTCCACCTATACTTCCTGCTGCCTCAGGAAAGTAGCCACCAAAATTAAAGACCCCTCCCACCCTGGTTATAATCTCTTCCAACCTCTTCCGTCAGGCAGAGATACAAAAATTTAGACACACATACCAACAGATTCAAGAACAGCTTCTTTGCCACTTTTATTAGACTTCTGAATGGACCTTTCAAATTTTAAATTTAGTGTTGATCTTGCTCTTTATCACCTTCTCTTTAACCATTACATTGGACTCCTCACTCTGTTCTATTACTGTTAAGCACTTTGTACACTATGACCTGCCTGTACTTCACTGTACCTCGGTACATGTGACAATTATAAATCAAATCAAATATTCTGTCACGCTGCTCACTGCTGCGTTTTGGTGCAAGTTATTAAGAAATCTGGCAATGGAAAGCTAATCTCAGTAATGGTGATCATGAACCCATTGTCAATTGACATCAAAACCCAGCTGGGCAGGAGTGGGTGCTGCAGATGCTGAAGATTAGAGTCAAGGTCAGAGTGGTGCTGGAAAAGTACAGCAGGTCAGGCAGCATCCGAGGAGCAGGAAAATCGAGCAGGAACATCAGGATGTTCCTCGAATGCTACCTGACCTGCTATGCTTTTCCAGCACCACTCTAATCAAAACCCAGTTGGTTCATTCCCTGCAAGGAATGAAATCTGCCACCCTGACCCACATGTGACTCCAGATCCACAGCAATGTGGATGACCACTTCAGAGAAATTAGTGATAGGCAATAAATGACAACAATATCCAACGAAAGAATAAGTATTAGAAAAGGATAGCGGGCAGGCCTGGGGATGGGTTGGGGGTGAGTTAGTTGCCATGAAACCCCAGTCTCTGGCCCACTCTTGTAGCTTGATAATTACCATGGCAAGTCCCGTTCAATTTCTAGTCAATTGTGAATCTAGGATGTGGGGGATTCAGTGATGAAAATACTATTAGATGTCAAGTGTGGATGGTTAGATTCTCTCTTGTTGGAGATGGACATTACCTGGCATTTATGTGACATGAATATATCAGCTCAACCCAGAATGTTGCCCAGATCTTATTGTATTTGAACACAGACTGCTTCAGTGTCTGAGGAGTTGTGAATGATGCTGAACATTGTGCAATCATTGACAAACATCCCCACTTCTGATGAAGGGAAGGTCGTTGATGAAGATGGTTCAAACTAGATCAAAGTTGAAACTTTATTGCTGGAACAGCACAGCAGGTCAGGCAGCATCCAGGGAACAGGAGATTCGACGTTTCGGGCACAGGCCCTTCTTCAGGAATGAGCAGAGTGTGTTCAGCAGGAGAAGATAAAAGGTAGGGAGGAGGGACTTGGAGGAGGGGCGTTGGAAATGTGATAGGTGGAAAGAGGTCAAGGTGAGGGTGATAGGTCGGAGTAGGGTGGAGGCGGAGAGGTCAAGAAGAAGACTGCAGGTCAGGAAGGCGGTGCCGGGCTGGAGGGATCCGGCTGAGACAAGGTGGGGGGAGGGGGGATGAAGAAACTGGTGAAGTCCAAGTTCATCCCCTGCGGTTGGAGGGTTCCCAGTCGGAAGATAAGACGCTCCTCCTCCGACCGTCGGGTTGTTGTGGTTTGGCGGTGGATGAGTCCAATGACCTGCATATCCTCGGTGGAGTGGGAGGGGGAGTTGAAATGCTGTGCTACAGGGTGGTTGGGTTGGTTCGTCCGGGTGGCCCAGAGGTGCTCTCTGAATCGCTCCGCAGGTAGGCGGCCTGTCTCCCCAATATAGAGGAGGCCACACCGGCTGCAGCGGATGCAGTAGATGATGTGGGTGGAGGTGCAGGTGAATCTGTGGCGGATATGGAAGTTTCCTTTGGGGCCTTGGAGAGAAGTGAGGGGGGAGGTGTGGGCGCAAGTGTTGCACCTCCTGCGGTTGCAAGGGAAGGTGCCGGGAGTGGAGGTTGGGTCGGTGGGGGGTGTGGATCTGACAAGGGAGTCGCGGAGGGAGTGGTCTCTACGGAAAGCTGATAGGGGAGGGGAGGGAAATATATCCTTGGTGCTGGGGTCTGTTTGGAGGTGGCGGAAGTGATGGCGGATGATGCGCTGTACATGGAGATTGGTGGGGTGGTAGGTGAGGACCAGTGGGGTTCTGTCCAGGTGGCGGTTGGAGGGGCGGGGCTCAAGGGCGGAGGAGCGGGAAGTGGAGGAGATGCGGTGGAGGGCACCGTCGACCACGTCGGGGGGGAAATTGCGGTCCTTGAAGAAGGAGGCCATCTGTGTTGTACGTATTTTGAACTGGTCCTCCTGGGAGCAGATGCGGCGGAGACGAAGGAATTGGGAGAATGGGATGGCGTTTTTACAGGGGGCAGGATGGGAGGAGGTGTAGTCCAGGTAGCTGTGGGAGTCGGTTGGTTTGTAGTAGATGTCCGTGTTGATTCGGTCGCCTGAGATAGAAACAGAAAGGTCTAGGAAGGGGAGGGAGGAGTCCGAGACTGTCCAGGTGAATTTGAGGTCGGGGTGGAAGGTGTTAGTGTAGTGGATGAACTGTTCAACCTCCTCGTGGGAGCACGAGGTAGCGCCGATACAGTCATCAATGTAGCGAAGGAAAAGATGGGGGGTGGGGCCAGTGTAGTTGCGGAAGATGGGTTGTTCCACATACCCTACGAAGAGGCAGGCATAGCTGGGGCCCATGCGGGTGCCCATGGCTACTCCTTTTGTTTGGAGAAAGTGGGAGGATTGGAAAGAAAAGTTGTTCAGGGTGAGGACCAGTTCGGTCAGTCGAAGGAGGGTGTCGGTGGAAGGGTACTGGGTGGTACGGCGGGAAAGGAAGAAGCGGAGTGCTTTGAGTCCTTCGTGATGGGGGATGGAGGTGTACAGGGACTGGATGTCCATGGTGAAGATGAGGCGTTGGGGACCGGGGAAGCGGAAATCCTGGAGGAGGTGGAGGGCGTGGGTGGTGTCACGAACGTAGGTGGGGAGTTCTTGGACTAATGGGGACAGGACCGTGTCGAGGTATGCCGAGATGAGTTCGGTTGGGCAGGAGCAGGCTGAGACGATGGGTCGTCCGGGGCAGTCAGGTTTGTGGATTTTGGGCAGGAGGTAGAAACGGGCGGTGCGGGGTTGTGGGACTATGAGGTTGGAGGCGGTGGATGGGAGGTCCCCTGAGGTGATGAGGTTATGGATGGTCTGGGAGATGATGGTTTGGTGGTGGGGGGTGGGGTCATGGTCAAGGGGACGGTAGGAGGAGGTATCTGCGAGCTGGCGTTTGGCCTCAGCGGTGTAAAGGTCAGTACGCCAAACTACTACTGCGCCTCCCTTGTCAGCTGGTTTGATGGTGAGGTTGGGGTTGGAACGGAGGGAGTGGAGGGCTGCGCGTTCCGAGGGTGAGAGGTTGGAGTGGGTGGGAGGGGTGGGGGAGTTCAGGTAGCGGTTAATATCGCGGCGGCAGTTTGCTATGAAGAGGTCGAGGGCAGGTAGGAGGCCAGCACGGGATGTCCAGGTGGAAGGGGTGTGTTGGAGGTGGGAGAAGGGGTCGTCAGAAGGTGGGCGAGAGTCTTGATTGAAGAAGAAGGCACGGAGGCGAAGGCGGCGGAAGAATTGTTCGGTGTCACTCCGTGTATTGAATTCATTGACCCGAGAACGTGTGGGAACGAAGGTGAGACCTCTGCTGAGGACTGATCTTTCATCCTCAGAGAGGGGCAAGTCTGGAGGGATGGTGAACACACGGCAGGGCGGGGAGCTAGGACCTGGTGTGGGACTGGAGCTGGATGCGGGGGCGGGGTTAGGCCTGGGGGCGGGGACAGAGGTCGGCGTGGGGGTGGAGTTGGACATGGTCCAGCATCTGCAGACCTCACTTTCTCTTCAAACTAGATCACCACACTGAGGAATTGGGCTCTTGTAGTTGTAGTGTCCATACCTTTTGCCGAAGGCGTCCAGGTTCAAGTCTCACCAGAAATATGCAACAACTTCTATGAACAGGTTGATTAGAAATGATCTACAATGAGGAATTCCTGACCACCACAACCACCTTCACGGTGTCCCCACGATTGAACTCCCACCCCATTACCTTGAGCAATCGGTGATGCTTTCAGCCGATCCTCCTCCAGATGGTTTGCCGTCCACAGGAATAAGGCTCCTCCAACAACAGCAATAAAAGGGCACAGCAGGAAGGCATGTTCCAAGCTCACAAACTTCCAAAAGCTTGAGGCTGGACGGGTTTCCCGGATACCATCGGAGATCTGCAGGCAGGTCAATCACACAATCAACCATTTCCTTACACAAAGGCCTGTCCAACTCTTCCTACTGAGACCTGGAAACACTCACGGCTGCCCTCATTTGGCTGCAGCTCATCTGTGACACACCTCATCCCCTACAAAAGACATTTGGGTTTTATGGGTTAGGGGAGAACCTTTCTTCTGTTTAAATATTGGGGCCCAATCATTTTATTTAGGTGTGCTCCCGCTCTGGGAACAATGTGAGAACTAATACTTTTCTGGTACTCATCCAATGCTAATCAAGAAGAGAGAGTAAAGGTGGGCGCGGGGACAGTGGGAGGGTATCGCGCAAGGTGCTAAAAGGTCTCCTCTTGTTGCTAAGGGAGACAGACAGTATCAGATGGGGGTCAGTGGGTAACAGCGTTAGCTGGGGCTCAGTGGGTAACAGTGTTAGCTGGGACTCAGTGGGTAACAGTATCAGCTGGGGCTCAGTGAGTAACAATGTTAGCTGGGGCTCAGTGGATAACCATGTTAGCTGGGACACTGGGTAACAGCGTTAGCTGGGACACTGGGTAACAGCGTTAGCTGGGGCTCAGTGGGTAACAGTGTTAGCTGGGGATCAGTGGGTAACAGTGTTACTGGGGCTCAGTGGGTAACAGCGTAGCTGGGACTCAGTGGGTAACAGTATCAGCTGGGGCTCAGTGGATACCCATGTTAGCTGGGGATCAGTGAGTAACAGCGTTAGCTGGGGATCAGTGGGTAACAGCGTAAGCTGGGGCTCATTGGGTAACAGTGTTAGCTGGGGCTCATTGGGTAACAGCGTTAGCTGGAGCTCAGTGGGTAACCATGTTAGCTGGGACACTGGGTAACAGCGTTAGCTGGGGCTCAGTGGGTAACAGTGTTAGCAGGTGCTCAGTGGGTAACAGTGTTACTGGGGCTCAGTGGGTAACAGCGTTAGCTGGGACTCAGTGGGTAACAGTATCAGCTGGGGCTCAGTGGATAACCATGTTAGCTGGGGATCAGTGGGTAACAGCGTTAGCTGGGGATCAGTGGGTAACAGCGTTAGCTGGGGCTCATTGGGTAACAGTGTTAGCTGGGGCTCAGTGGGTAACAGTGTTACTGGGGCTCAGTGGGTAACAGTGTTAGCTGGGACTCAGTGGGTAACAGTGTTAGCTGGGGCTCAGTGGGTAACAGTGTTAGCTGGGACACTGGGTAACAGCGTTAGCTGGGGCTCAGTGGGTAACAGTGTTAGCTGGAGCTCAGTGGGTAACCATGTTAGCTGGGACACTGGGTAACAGCGTTAGCTGGGGCTCAGTGGGTAACAGTGTTAGCAGGTGCTCAGTGGGTAACAGTGTTACTGGGGCTCAGTGGGTAACAGCGTTAGCTGGGACTCAGTGGGTAACAGTATCAGCTGGGGCTCAGTGGATAACCATGTTAGCTGGGGATCAGTGGGTAACAGCGTTAGCTGGGGATCAGTGGGTAACAGCGTAAGCTGGGGCTCATTGGGTAACAGTGTTAGCTGGGGCTCAGTGCGTAACAGTGTTACTGGGGCTCAGTGGGTAACAGTGTTAGCTGGGACTCAGTGGGTAACAGTGTTAGCTGGGGCTCAGTGGGTAACCATGTTAGCTGGGACACTGGGTAACAGCGTTAGCTGGGGCTCAGTGGGTAACAGTGTTAGCAGGTGCTCAGTGGGTAACAGTGTTACTGGGGCTCAGTGGGTAACAGTGTTAGCTGGGGCTCAGTGGGTAACAGCGTTAACTGGGGCTCAGTGGGTAACAGTGTTAGCTGGTGCTCAGTGGGTAACAGTGTTATTGGGGTTCAGTGGGTAACAGCGTTAGCTGGGGCTCAGTTGGTAACAGTGATAGCTGGGATTCAGCATGTAACAGTGTTAGCTGTGGCTCAGTGGGTAACAGTGTTAGCTGGGGCTCAGTGGGTAAGAGTGTTACTGGGACTCAGTGGGTAAGAGTGTTACTGGGGCTCAGTGGGCAACAGTGTTACTGGGGCTCAGTAGGTAACAGTGTTAGCTGGGGCTTAGTGGGTAACAGTGTAAGCTGGGGCTCAGTGGGTAACAGCGTTAACTGGGGCTCAGTGGGTAACAGTGTTAGCTGGTGCTCAGTGGGTAACAGTGTTATTGGGGTTCAGTGGGTAACAGCGTTAGCTCGGGCTCAGTTGGTAACAGTGATAGCTGGGATTCAGCATGTAACAGTGTTAGCTGTGGCTCAGTGGGTAACAGTGTTAGCTGGGGCTCAGTGGTTAAGAGTGTTACTGGGACTCAGTGGGTAAGAGTGTTACTGGGGCTCAGTGGGCAACAGTGTTACTGGGGCTCAGTAGGTAACAGTGTTAGCTGGGGCTTAGTGGGTAACAGTGTAAGCTGGGGCTCAGTGGGTAACAGCGATAGCTGGGGATCAGTGGGTAACAGTGTTAGCTGGGGCTCAATAGGTAACAGTGTTAGCTGGGGCTCAGTGGGTAACAGTGTTAGCTGGGAATAAGTGGGTAACAGCGTTAGCTGGGGATCAGTGGGTAACAGCGTTAGCTGGGGCTCATTGGGTAACAGTGTTACTGGGGCTCAGTGGGTAACAGTGTTACTGGGGCTCAGTGGGTAACAGTGTTAGCTGGGACTCAGTGGGTAACAGTGTTAGCTGGGGCTCAGTGGGTAACAGTGTTACTGGGGCTCAGTGGGTAACAGTGTTACTGGGGCTCAGTGGGTAACAGATTCTGGATCAGTGGTGCTGGAAGAGCACAGCGGTTCAGGCAGCATCCGAAAAGCTTCGAAATCGACGTTTCGGGCAAAAGCCCTTCATCAGGAATAAAGGCAGAGAGCCTGAAGCGTGGAGAGATAAGCTAGAGGAGGGTGGGGGTGGGGAGAGAGTAGCATAGAGTACAATAGGTCAGTGGGGGAGGAGATGAAGGTGATAGGTCAGGGAGGAGAGGGTGGAGTGGACAGGTGGAAAAGGAGCTGGGCAGGTCGGACAAGTCCGGACAAGTCAAGGGGATCATGTTGCTGGAGGTTAGAAACTAGGATGAGGTGTGGGAAGGGGAAATGAGGAAGCTGTTGAAATCCACATTGATGCCTTGGGGTTGAAGTGTTCCGAGGCGGAAGATGAGGCGTTCTTCTTCCATGCGTCTGGTGGTGAGGGAGCGGCGGTGAAGGAGGCCCAGGACCTCCATGTCCTCGGCAAAGTGGGAGGGGGAGTTGAAATGTTCAGTGGGTAACAGTGTTACTGGGGCTCATTGGGTAACAGTGTTAGCTGGGGCTCAGTGGGTAACAGTGTTAGCTGGGGCTTAGTGGGTAACAGCGTTAGCTGGGGCTCAGCGGGTAACAGCGTTAGCTGGGGTTCAGTGGGTTACAGTATTAGCTGGGGCTCAGTGGGAAACAGTGTTAGCTGGGGCTCAGTGGGTAACAGTGTTACTGGGACTCAGTGGGTAAGAGTGTTACTGGGGCTCAGTGGGCAACAGTGTTACTGGGGCTCAGTAGGTAACAGTGTTAGCTGGGGCTTAGTGGGTAACAGTGTAAGCTGGGGCTCAGTGGGTAACAGCGATAGCTGGGGATCAGTGGGTAACAGTGTTAGCTGGGGCTCAGTGGGTAACAGATTCTGGATCAGTGGTGCTGGAAGAGCACAGCAATTCAGGCAGCATCCAAAAAGCTTCAAAATCGACGTTTCGGGCAAAAGCCCTTCATCAGGAGGCCCAGGACCTCCATGTCCTCGGCAGAGTGGGAGGGGGAGTTGAAATGTTCAGTGGGTAACAGTGTTACTGGGGCTCATTGGGTAACAGTGTTAGCTGGGGCTTAGTGGGTAACAGTGTTACTGGGACGCATTGGGTAACAGCGTTAGCTGGGGCTCAGTGGGAAACAGTGTTAGCTGGGGCTCAGTGGGTAACAGTGTTACTGGGACTCAGGGGGTAACAGCGTTAGCTGGGGTCAGTGGGTAACAGCGTTAGCTGGGGCTTAGTGGGGAACAGTGTTACTGGGGCGCAGTGGGTAACAGTGTTACTGGGACTCAGTGGGTAACAGTGTTAGTGGGGCTCAGTGGGTAACAGTGTTAGTGGGGCTCAGTGGGGAACAGTGTTAGCTGGGGCTCAGTGGGTAACAGTGTTTCTGGTGCTCAGTGGGCAACAGTGTTAGCTGGGGCTCAGTGGATAACCGTGTTAGCTGGGGCTCAGTGGGTAACAGTGTTTCTGGTGCTCAGTGGGTAACAGCGTTAGCTGGGGCTCAGTGCGTAACAGCATTAGCTGGGGCTCAGTGGGTAACAGTATTTCTGGTGCTCAGTGGGTAACAGCATTAGCTGGGGCTCAGTGGGTAACAGTGTTAGCTGGGGGTCAGTGGGTAACCGTGTTAGCTGGTGCTCAGTGGGTAACAGTGTTACTGGGGCTCAGTGGGTAACAGTGTTACTGGGGCTCAGTGGGTAACAGTGTTAGCTGGGACTCAGTGGGTAACAGTGTTAGCTCGGGCTCAGTGGGTAACAGCGTTAGTGGGGCTCAATGGGTAACACCGTTAACTGGGCTCAGTGGGTAACAGTGTTAGCTGGGGCTCAGTGGGTATCAGCACTAGCTGAGGCTTAGTGGGTAACAGTGTAAGGTGTGGCTCAGTGGGTAACAGTGTTAGCTGGGACTCAGTGGGTAACAGCGTTAGCTGGGGCTCAGTGGGTAACAGTGTTTCTGGTGCTCAGTGGGCAACAGTGTTAGCTGGGGCTCAGTGGATAACCGTGTTAGCTGGGGCTCAGTGGGTAACAGTGTTTCTGGGGCTCAGTGGGTAACAGTATTTCTGGTGCTCAGTGGGTAACAGCGTTAGCTGGGGCTCAGTGCGTAACAGCATTAGCTGGGGCTTAGTGGGTAACAGTATTTCTGGTGCTCAGTGGGTAACAGCGTTAGCTGGGGCTCTGTGGGTAACAGTGTTACTGGGGCTCAGTGGGTAACAGTGTTAGCTGTGGCTCAGTGGGTAACAGCGTTAGATGGGGCTCAGTGGGTAACAGCGTTTCTGGGGCTCAGTGGGTAACAGCGTTAGCTAGGGCTCAGTGGATAACCAGCAAAATCGACGTTTCGGGCAAAAGCCCTTCATCAGGAATAAAGGCAGCGAGCCTGAAGCGTGGAGAGATAAGCTGGAGGAGGGTGGGGGTGGGGAGAAAGTAGCATAGAGTACAATGGGTGAGTGGGGGAGGAGATGAAGGTGATAGGTCAGGGAGGAGAGGGTGGAGTGGATAGGTGGAAAAGGAGCTAGGCAGGTCGGACAAGTCCGGACAAGTCAAGGGGACAGTGCGGCACTGGAAGTTTGAAACTAGGAAGAGGTGGGGGAAGGGGAAATGAGGAAACTGTTGAAGTCCACATTGATGCCCTGGGGTTGAAGTGTTCCGAGGCGGAAGATGAGGCATTCTTCCTCCAGGCGTCTGGTGGTGAGGGAGCAGTGGTGAAGGAGGCCCAGGACCTCCATGTCCTCGGCAGAGTGAGAGGGGGAGTTGAAATGTTGGGCCACAGGGCGGTGTGGTTGATTGGTGCGGGTGTCTCGGAGATGTTCCCTAAAGCGCTCTGCTAGGAGGCGCCCAGTCTCCCCAATGTAGAGGAGACCGCATCAGGAGCAATGGATACAATAAATGATATTAGTGGATGTGCAGGTAAAACTTTGATGGATGTGGAAGGCTCCTTTAGGGCCTTGGATAGAGGTGAGGGAGGAGGTGTGGGCACAGGTTTTACAGTTCCTGCGATGGCAGGGGAAAGTGCCAGGATGAGAGGGCGTGGACCTGACCAGGTAGTCACGGAGGGAACGGTCTTTGCGGAAGGCGGAAAGGGGTGGTGAAGGAAATATATCCCTGGTGGTGGGGTCTGTTTGGAGGTGGCGGAAATGTCGGCGGATGATTTGGTTTATGCGGGGGTTTGCAATTTCCCCTCCCACGTGGTTAAAGATGCCCTCCAACGCATCTGGTCCACATGCCGCACCTCCGCCCTCAGACCCCACCCCTCCAAGCGTAACAAGGAAGTAAAACCTGTGCCCACACCTCCTCCCTCACCTCTATCCAAGGCCCTAAAGGAGCCTTCCACATCCATCAAAGTTTTACCTGCACATCCACTAATATCATTTATTGTATCCATTGCTCCCGATGCGGTCTCCTCTACATTGTGGAGACTGGGCGCCTCCTAGCAGAGCGCTTTAGGGAACATCTCCGAGACACCCGTACCAATCAACCAAACCGCCCCGTGGCCCAACATTTCAACTCCCCCTCCCACTCTGCCAAGGACATGGATGTCCTGGGTCTCCTTCACCGCTGCTCCCTCACCACCAGACGCCTGGAGGAAGAACGCCTCATCTTCCGCTTCAGAACACTTCAACCCCAGGGCATCAATGTGGACTTCAACAGCTTCCTCATTTCCCCTTCCCTCACCTCACCCCAGTTCTAAACTTGCAGCTCAGCACTGTCCCCATGACTTGTCCGGACTTGTCCGACCTGCCTAGCTCCTTTTCCACTATCCACTCCACCCTCTCCTCCCTGACCTATCACCTTCATCCCCTCCCCCACTGACCCATTGTACTCTATGCTACTCTCTCCCCACCCCCACCCTCCTCTAGCTTATCTCTCCACACTTCAGGCTCTCTGCCTTTATTCCTGATGAAGGGCTTTTGCCCGAAACGTCGATTTTGCTGAAGCTCCTCGATGCTGCCTGAACCGCTGTGCTCTTCCAGCACCACTAATCCAGAATCTGGTTTCCAGCATCTGCAGTCATTGTTTTTACCTCAGTGGATAACCGTCAGGCCTGCACAACAGTAAGTGCTGCCACTGAGACGCTGTAGCGAAGGAATGCTTCACAGCGCAGCTAACGTTAAATGGAGGTGCTGCGTTCACTTTCTGGTGCAGTTACACATCTCAGGGTTATGCTTTGAAGTGGAGCAGAGCAGGGCTCTATGTGCGCTCGCCAACATTTATGAAACCCTACTCACCAAAACAGCTTTCCTGGTTATTGTCACGGTACTGTTTGTGGGAGCGTACTGTGCACAAATTGGCTTCTGGGTTTCCTTTGTCACAACAGTGACCATTTGTTTCTCAGTTCTAAGCTGTCAATTGTTCAGGGGTGGTCCTGCAGTTGTGGAAGGTGCTATGCTAATGCAACTCTTTCTGATGAACAGCATTTCAACAGCTGTGCTAGCTCACGGAGGGTTAAACTAGGAGTTCCTTGTGCCTCTCCCCTGGCCATCAGCAGAACGTGGCTTGTGTCGGTGCCAAAAGATACCTTGGCTCGAGTCATAAAGTCCGAGGACATCTCAAAGTGTGCCAGATGTGGTGGCAGCAGCCAACTTCTGCACAGCAAGATCCCACAATCCTCCCACAGTCCAAAAATGTGCAGGTTAGGTGAATTGGCCATGCTAAATTGCCCGTAGTGTTAAGTGAAGGGGTAGATGCAGGGGAATGAGTATGAGTGGGTTGCTCTTCGGAGGGTCGGTGTGGACTTGTTGGGCCGAAGGGCCTTTTTCCACACTGCAAGTAATCTAATCTAATGTAAAAACCACAATGAAATAGTGCGCAGAGATGTCATAGATGTTAAGATGGCGGGGGTTGGGGGGCGGGGGGGAGGGGAGTACATATTGGCTGGGAAACTCCCTCTTGGATCAGTGTCATGAGACACTTTACCTCCTGCTGAGAGTGAGGATAGCACCTCATATAGTTTAATAATAGTTGGACAATAGTTTCAAGAGAGGTACGTCTGACAATGCCCAGAGCTACAAAGCTGCCTAAACCTGTGAAAGGCGAGACATAAATACGTCTTCCTTTCCTCCTCATTGCCAGTCAGGCCAAGCCACTGAGCTCCCTATATTGTCCACACTGGAACAGAGGCCAAGGTGTAAGTGAGAAGGTGGTTAGTACTTACAGCGCCAATGATGTAGGAGCTGCTGGCATCTCCCAGGACATGGCAGATGGTGATCTGCACTGCCTCTGCCAACGAACGACGACTCGGAATAATAATATACTAGGAATCAAAAGAAACTGACAGTTACAACTCTCGTTTCACATATGTCCCACACAGATACACTTACACATTCCTTCAGGTCTCTGACTCCAAGCTGGACTCTGTGAAACTGTCTGACCCAACTACACATGTCAGAAATCTGGAGGAACACTGCCCTGAATTTCTGTCCATGGAATGAAATTCCCCCTCAAAGGAGGTTGGCACGGTGGGCTGTGAGGAGGGTTCATGGTTTTTTTTCCTGAGGAGACTCGAAATCTCCTGGTTTTTAATATATATATTCTTCTTTTTAATAACCCCCACACTACCACCTAACTGCAGTAGTGCTTACATTTTCCCCAGCACCCATGTTTTGTGTGTGCAGGTGTAAGACACAGTGAAACACACAAGATGTACAAATCTTTATTCGGTTTCCACCACCAGGAAGAAAGGAAACACCCGAGTGGCCAGTGACAAGCAGTGCCCTTCACATCAATGGGCAATGCTGTGTGATCAAACAGTGAAGGGGAGGGCAGGGATTAAATCAAAATAGAGTTAGATGGGGAAATAAGGATTCATGGTTACTCAAGGCTCTGTCCCTCCCCTCCCCTATCAGCTTTCCGTAGAGACCACTCCCTCCGCGACTCCCTTGTCAGATCCACACCCCCCACCGACCCAACCACCACTCCCGGCACCTTCCCTTGCAACCGCAGGAGGTGCAACACTTGCGCCCACACCTCCCCCCTCACTTCTCTCCAAGGCCCCAAGGGAAACTTCCATATCCGCCACAGATTCACCTGCACCTCCACCCACATCATCTACTGCATCCGCTGCAGCCGGTGTGGCCTCCTCTATATTGGGGAGACAGGCCGCCTACTTGCGGAGCGATTCAGGGAGCACCTCTGGGCCACCCGGACGAACCAACCCAACCAACCTGTGGCACAGCATTTCAACTCCCCCTCCCACTCCACCGAGGATATGCAGGTCATTGGACTCATCCACCGCCAAACCACAACAACCCGACGGTCGGAGGAGGAGCGTCTTATCTTCCGACTGGGAACCCTCCAACCGCAGGGGATGAACTTGGACTTCACCAGTTTCTTCATCCCCCCTCCCCCCACCTTGTCTCAGCCGGATCCTTCCAGCCCGGCACCGCCTTCCTGACCTGCAGTCTTCTTCTTGACCTCTCCGCCTCCACCCTACTCCGACCTATCACCCTCACCTTGACCTCTTTCCACCTATCACATTTCCAACTCCCCTCCTCCAAGTCCCTCCTCCCTACCTTTTATCTTCTCCTGCTGAACACTCTCTGCTCATTCCTGAAGAAGGGCCTGTGCCCGAAACGTCGAATCTCCTGTTCCCTGGATGCTGCCTGACCTGCTGTGCTGTTCCAGCAATAAAGTTTCAACAATCATCAAATCAATTTGACCCATTGTGCCTATAACAATTCTGTTAGTGAGCTGTCCAATTTAACTCAGCCTCAGCTCCTGCCTCATGGACCGGGACTTGGGAGTTTTTTTTAACCTAATTCCTTTTTCACAAGTTATTATTGAACCTACTTCCACCGCCTTTTCAGACAGTGGATTCCTGATTACAGCGTTAAAGGAACATTCTTCATCATTCCGTCGGGCCCTTGAGGATTAACAGATCAGCCGTGACCTCATTGAATGGCAAAGCAGAATCGATGGGCTGAATGGCCTGCTTCTGCTCCTACACCTTACGACTTTATCAATCATCTTAATTCGGCATCCTCTGGTTTGCAGCCAGTGGAAACGGTTGCTCCTTATGTGCTCCATCCAAACTCGCCAGAATTCTGCACACCTTTATTAATTCTCCAGCTAACATCTTCCTCACAGAAAACAGTCCGGGCTTGTCCAGTCCACACGATGAACATTTGAATAGGAGTGGGTGCAGGCCATTCAAGCCTGTTTTACCGTTCAATATGGCTGTGTTTTATTAGATTAGATTAGATTAGATTACATTACATTACAGTGTGGAAACAGGCCCTCGGCCTAACAAGTCCACACCGACCCGCCGAAGCGTAACCCACCCATACCCCTACATTTACCCCTTACCTAACACTACGGGCGATTTAGCATGGCCAATTCACCTGACCCTGCACATCTTTGGACTGTGGGAGGAAACCGGAGCACCCGGAGGAAACCCACGCAGACACGGGGAGAACGTACAAACTCCACACAGTCAGCCGCCTGAGTCGGGAATTGAACCCAGGTCTCTGGCGCTGTGAGGCAGCAGTGCTAACCACTGTGCCACCGTGCCACCGTTTTAAATACTTCATTCCCACACTATCCCTGATAATCTTCAATATCCCTGCCAAACAAGAATCTACTCACCTCTCTGTTTTTAAAATATTCAACGAACCCCACCTCCATCACTTTATGAGGCAAAATCTCATAAAGGTCTGAGAAAGAATTCTCTTCGTCTCTATCATAAAGTCATAGCACGGAAACAGACCCTTCGGTCCAATCAGTCCGTGCCAATCCCAAACTAAACTAGTCCCACCTGCCTGCTCCTGGCCCATATCCCTCCAAACCTTTCCTGCTTATGTACTTATCCAAATGTCATTTAAACATTATAACTGTTCCCACATCCATCACATCTTCAGGAGGTTCATTCCACATGCAAACCACTTTCTGTATGAAACATTTGGCTCTCATGCTGTTTTTAAAATCTTACTCCTCTTCCCTTAAAAATATGCTCCCGGTCTTGAAATCCCCCATCCTATGGAAAAGACCAGTAATTCTATCCATACCCCTCATGATTTTATGAATTTCTATCAGGTCACCTCCTACACTCCACTGAAAGAAGTCCCAGCCTATCTTTATAAATCTAACCTTCCATATTCAGCAACATCCTGGTAAATCTCTTCTGAATCCTCTCCAGGTTAATAATCTCCTCCCTATCATAGGGCAACCAGAACTGGACACAGGACTCGAGAAGAGGCCTGTCCTGAAAGGACAACTCCTGATTTTTGGGGACCCCACTCACAAAACACCGTTCCTCTGTCTATCTTGTCAAGATCATTTAGTATTTTATAAACTTCAATCAAGTCACCTATCACTCTTCTAAACTCCAGTAGAAACCAGCCTCATCCTCATATAACAAACCTCTCATTCCAGGTATCAATCCAGTAAACCACTTCCACCATCTTGTCCAACAAAGCTCAGACTTGATCTATCCTTGAGCATTTCAACATTGTGTCGCTGAAATCTACCACTTTGTCTGCTGGAAAGTGAAAACCATAGGGAACACTGTTGGCAGACAGGGTGTTCCATAGGGATGGATCCAGAGTAGAGGATGAAAGATTCACGTGGACGATGGAGTACATTGAAACCACGCACCTTCAAACCCTCCATTCCCACCCCCGCCCAGCTAAGTAATATTACTCCATGAAGCTGAATCTCTAACTAAATGCCAAACCCCAAAACTGAAGAGATGAGGAGAGAATAATTGGGTTGTTGATAGAAACATGAATATTTATGGTACAGAAGGCGGCCATTTAGCCTACCTTGGTTGTCAGCAAGTAACCTATATCCTATCGAGCTTTCCAATTCTTGGTCGGATAGATAGAATTCTGACATTATGGAAACAGGCCATTCGACCCACTGGGTCCACACTAACTTCTGAACACCATCTTGCCCAAAGCAAAACCCTATCCTATCCCTGTAAACCCCCTCCCCCCCCTACCATTTCCCATGGCTTCTCCATCTAGCCTGCACAGCCCTTGACACTATAGGCAATTTAGCATGGCCAATCCAGCTAACCTGCACATGTTTGGACTGTGGGAGGAAACCAGAGCACCCGGTGGAAACCCATGGTGTAGCTCTGTGAGGCATCAACTTCATATCCCAGTATCTTAGAGTCATTGACGTCTACAGCATAGAAAAAAGCCCTTCATTCAGCCCATTAACTCTGCACTGGTCAAAAGCAAACACCTAACTGTTCTAATCCCAAGAATTTAATCCTTTCGCAAAACCACTTGATCTTTTGGGAGAGTCAAAAAAAAATAGCAGATTAAAAACTCAGGCTGATTTGGAAAACAAAGGGTTTGGAAATAATTTCTGAGATTCATCAATTCTCATCCTCTCAAGCAGTAAGCTTCAGGTCTCCTCCAATCTCTGGGCAGACAAATTGCTCCTCACCTCCCCTGTGATCCTCCCGTCAATTATTTTAAATATGTGGCTCCGTATTGATCTTTCTGTAAATCAAAATAGGTCCATCCCACCCACTCTAAGGCCCTTGGAATTTTATAAACCTCAATTATTTCTTCTCCCTGTTACCTGAGTTCCAACGAAAACAACCTCTAATCGCTCCTCAGAGCTGGAATTCTCCAGCTCATCAAAAAGCTCCACATTGTACAACGTCAGAAACCAATTACAATAACCCAGGAATGCGGTGGCTTAGAATGGAATGCAAGTCCGATGTAGTCTTTACAAATCTCGTGGTGATAAATAGGTAAGTATTTTGAAAGATAAACATAAAGCCATGATGTACCTTTATTGTGATGACTATACTGTACTTCCATCAGAATGGTTCAACCTTCTTGGATTGCATTATCTCACAGTGCATTACAACACGGACCTTTGTTTACTTAAGAGCAACTCACTCTCTTCTTAAAATTATTTCCTCCTTGAGTTCTGGGTGTTGCCTTTAGATCTGGTGTCCATCTGTCTTGGTGAGGCATTGAATAATGAATGGAATAATTTTGCCCGTGAGATACAAGGCCTTGAGCTGTTTGATTGCTGTGGGTGGCACGGTGGCACAGTGGTTAGCACTGCTGCCTCACAGCGCCTGAGACCCGGGTTCATTTCCCGCCTCAGGCGACTGACTGTGTGGAGTTTGCACGTTCTCCCTGTGTCTGCGTGGGTTTCCTCCGGGTGTTCCGGTTTCCATCGACCGTCACAAAGATGTGCAGGTCAGGTGAATTGGCCATGCTAAATTGCCCGCAGTGTTAGGTAAGGGTTAAATGTAGGGGTTGCGCTTCGGCGGGTCGGTGTGGACTTGGTGGGCCGAAGGGCCTGTTTCCACACTGTAATGTAATCTAATCTAAAAAAAAGAACATGGCTGTCATGTCTGGGCTGCTCCCTATGAACTCTCAAACATACAACTGACAGGAAACGTTTAGCCATCCAGACTATCCCACAGACAGGGTTAGCTTCTGCATACACTCCTCACTCTACCCAAAGTCACTTGATTTGTTGGGAGACCCAATAAATAGCAGATTAAAAATTCGGGCCAACTTCAAAAACAAAAAGGGCTTGGAAAATTTCACTCTGATTCCTTCAGATAATTCAAACTGGTTCATGAAGGTCAAATCTTTTCAATAAGTGATTGCCACCAGCAACTCTATTGGCTTAGTTACCAGTGGCTAAACCAGATGATTTGCAGCCTCTTTAATAGCCAGCTAACTAAAGATGAAGTAACAAGTGGTACATGCAAGAGTTTTGAAGCGGTGTTTGTACCGAAGAAAGAGTGCAGCAGCCTGACTGCAATTGAATATCCTCTGTCTCACCCTGCGAAAAGAATGACCCAGCTGGATTGGGCAGCAATGTAAATGGCTTTGACATTATAACAGGGCACAAGGCAATAGGATTATCTGAAGACATGACATTCATGTTTTTGGACGCGTGGGACTGACAAGAGGAATCCAGACACTGATTTGCAATCCTCCATTTAAACACGGTTTGACGTCAATTTTTGAAAATGGCCATCCCATCAAGTACAGGAGATTGGGAAACATGAGCTAATTGTGGTGGTTAAGCTGATTTAATAGGTTTACAGGGTGTGTGTGGGGGTTTAACAGTTCACTCAAGTCTGGCAATGTACACATATACCTGCACCTTGCAGTCAGGATCTGTAGAGATGTTATAAAACACACCTCTGGTTTTAGTGGGACTAAAACCCGGGTGTCCTGGTCCAGAGGTGGAGATATTACCACTGCAAGAGCCCTGGGCTGGAGCTATGGATAGTGATGGGAGAGGTTCCAATTTCTTCCCAACTGGTGGCTGACCAAGAATCTCTCCTGCCTGTTCTTAGCTCCTGCCTTTGGTATGTGTTGGAAAGGCTTATACACCTGAAATGCAGCCTGTTTGGCTGTCTTATGAAGTCCTAGAATGGGACTCAAACTGGGAGCTTCTGACTCACAGACAGGGACATTCCCCACTACCCCACATGACTTTCTATAGATTAGATATGATTTGGAGATGCCGAGATGATTTGGACACTACTTCCAATGGTGGAAAATGCAGAAACTATTCAGAACACAGTAATCCACTTGATTGGCACTCTATCCCCCACCTTCAACATTCACTCTCTCCATCACCGATGTTCAGGAGCAGCAGCACGTACTATCTACACAATACACTGCAGCAATCCACCAAGACTGCATCAAGAGCACCTTCCAAACTTGCCACCTCTACCATCTAGAAGGACAAGGGCAGCAGACACCACCACCTGAAGGTTCCCCTCCAAGCCACTGACCTTCTTGACTTGGTAACTGCATCACCGTTCCTTCACTGTCACTGGGTCATATCCTGGAATTCCTATCAGTACTGTGGGTCTACCTACAGCACATGGGCTGCAGCAATCCAAGAAGACAGCTCAACCATCTTCTCCTCAAGGGGCAATTAGAGATGGGCAATAAATGCTGGCCCAGCCAGTGTGCCCAAATACCATGAATGAATAAAAAAGAAATAGGAGCTACACACTTAAGAATAAACATACTAAACCAAAGTGTCAATGGATATGGAATCAGGACAGCTGGGGTGGAGTGGAGGTTCAGATCAGACACATGGAATGGAATATTTGGACAATTCAGAGGTTGTGTACCCTGTTCCTTCACTCAGCCAAGATGCAATGGTAAAAGGAAAGCCATGAGGCAATCAGAGTTTCTTCAGAATCAGATGATCTTTAACGAAGATTGCAGGACAAAGACATGAAACTGAATTTATCATTGTCATCTGATGAGACATTAGAGATTGCAAATTTCAAAGTTATTCTCACCTCCAAACGACCTGAGGAACGAGAAAATATTACTTGTCTCAAATCAGTTAATGGCACAGCAGTGAACCAGGGAGTGGGACTTACCAAGAGAATGTCTGCAACAATTGCCCAATTCAAGGCGAGGAAGGTCTCTCCCAGGGCGATGAAAACCTTTGGAAAAAGAAGCATTTTCAGTCAGAGTGTCATCCTGCACTACAATCCAACACTAGGCAGTATGCAGTGACAACGGAGTTGCCAGGGAGATGACAATCATTGCTTTTGATACACTCTACCTTTAGCGTGGTCACTGCAATACGAGTGTAACCAATAGATGATGGGGAAACAGACCAAATGGTTGCTGCTCACGAGCTGATTACAGCTCAGTCATGTTAATGCTTCAAGATAAAAAGATTCAAAAGGAATTGTGGGGGTGGGGGGCGGTTGACAAGCCGGTCATACAGCAAGGCTGGTTAGTAGAAGGGACAACACAATGTCATTTGCATCCCGCACAGAGCTAAATACCAACAGCTGTAAGACAGGTTAAAGAGTCATCATGCTCGAGGCAAAGGGTTTACTATCCATACAAGACATCACACTGCCCGGGTCAGACACATACAGAATGATACACTGCCCGGGCCAGGCACATACAGAATGATACCCTGCCCGGTCCAGGCGAATACAGAATGATACACTGCCCGGGTCAGGCACACACAGAATGATACACTGTCCGGTCCAGGCACATACAGAATGATACACTGCCCAAGGCCAGACACACACAGAATGATACACTGCCCGGGTCAGACACAGACAGAATGATACACTGCCCGGGCCAGACACACACAGAATGATACACTGCCCGGGCCAGGCACACACAGAATGATACACTGCCCGGGCCAGACACGTACAGAATGATACACTGCCCGGGCCAGGCACATACAGAATGAAACACAGCCCGGGCCAGACACACACAGAATGCTACACTGCCCGGGCCAGACACGTACAGAATGAAACACTGCACGGGCCAGGCACATACAGAATGATACACTGCCCAGGCCAGGCACGTACAGAATGATACACTGCCCAGGCCAGGCTCATACAGAATGGTACACTGCCCGGGCCAGGCACGTACAGAATGATACACTGCCCAGGCCAGGCACGTACAGAATGATACACTGCCCAGGCCAGGCACGTTCAGAATGATACACTGCCCAGGCCAGGCTCACACAGAATGATACACTGCCCGGGCCAGACACATACAGAATGATACACTGCCCGGGCCAGGCATACACAGAATGATACACTGCCCGGGCCAGACACACACAGAAGGATACACTGCCCGGTCCAGACACATACAGAATGATACACTGCCCGGGCCAGACACACACAGAATGATACACTGCCCGGGCCAGACACACACAGAAGGATACACTGCCCGGTCCAGACACATACAGAATGATACACTGCCCGGGCCAGACACACACAGAATGATACACTGCCCAGGCCAGGCACGTACAGAATGATACACTGCCCAGGCCAGGCACGTACAGAATGATACACTGCCCAGGCCAGGCACGTACAGAATGATACACTGCCCAGGCCAGGCTCACACAGAATGATACACTGCCCGGGCCAGACACATACAGAATGATACACTGCCCGGGCCAGACACATACAGAATGATACACTGCCCGGGCCAGACACATACAGAATGATGGTTGAAACTTTATTGCTGGAACAGCACAGCAGGTCAGGCAGCATCCAGGGAACAGGAGATTCGACGTTTCGGGCACAGGCCCTTCTTCAGGATGATACAGGCCAGGCATTCCTGAAGAAGGGCCTGTGCCCGAAACGTCGAATCTCCTGTTCCCTGGATGCTGCCTGACCTGCTGTGCTGTTCCAGCAATAAAGTTTCAACTTTGATCTCCAGCATCTGCAGACCTCACTTTCTCCACATGCAGAATGATACACTGCCCAGGCCAGGCTCACACAGAATGATACACTGCCCGGGCCAGACACACACAGAATGATACACTGCCCGGGCCAGACACATACAGAATGATACACTGCCCAGGCCAGGCTCACACAGAATGATACACTGCCCGGGCCAGGCATACACAGAATGATACACTGCCCGGGCCAGACACACACAGAAGGATACACTCCCCGGGCCAGACACATACAGAATGATACACTGCCCGGGCCAGACACACACAGAATGATACACTGCCCGGGCCAGACACATACAGAATGATACAGTGCCTGGGTCAGACACACACAGAATGATACACTGCCCGGGCCAGACACACACAGAATGATACACTGCCCAGGCCAGACACATACAGAATGCTACACTGCCCGGGCCAGACACATACAGAATGATACAGTGCCTGGGTCAGACACACACAGAATGATACACTGCCCGGGCCAGGCACACACAGAATGCTACACTGCCCGGGCCAGACACACACAGAATAATACACTGCCCGGGCCAGGCACACACAGAATGATACACTGCCCGGGCCAGGCACACACAGAATGATACACTGCCCGGGCCAGGCACACACAGAATGATACACTGCCCAGGCCAGGCACACACAGAATGATACACTGCCCGGGCCAGGCTCACACAGAATGATACACTGCCCGGGTCAGACACACACAGAATGATACACTGCCCGGGTCAGGCACACACAGAATGATACACTGCCTAGGCCAGACACACACAGAATGATACACTGCCCGGGTCAGACACACACAGAATGATACACTGCCTAGGCCAGACACACACAGAATGATACACTGCCCGGGTCAGACACACACAGAATGATACACTGCCCGGGCCAGGCACACACAGAATGATACACTGCCCAGGCCAGGCACACACAGAATGATACACTGCCCAGGCAGGGACACACAGAATGATACACTGCCCGGGCCAGACACACACAGAATGATACACTGCCCGGGTCAGGCACACACAGAATGATACACTGCCTAGGCCAGACACACACAGAATGATACACTGCCCGGGTCAGACACACACAGAATGATACACTGCCCGGGCCAGGCACACACAGAATGATACACTGCCCGGGCCAGACACATACAGAATGATACACTGCCTAGGCCAGACACACACAGAATGATACACTGCCCCGGCCAGGCACACACAGAATGATACACTGCCTAGGCCAGACACACACAGAATGATACACTGCCCCGGCCAGGCACACACAGAATGATACACTGCCTAGGCCAGACACACACAGAATGATACACTGCCCGGGTCAGACACACACAGAATGATACACTGCCCGGGCCAGGCACACACAGAATGATACACTGCCCAGGCCAGGCACACACAGAATGATACACTGCCCAGGCAGGGACACACAGAATGATACACTGCCCGGGTGAGGCACACAGAATGATACACTGCCCGGGCCAGGCACATACAGAATGAAACACTGCCCGGGCCAGACACACAGAGAATGATACACTGCCCCGGCCAGGCACATACAGTATGATACACTGCCCAGGGCAGACACATACAGAATGATACACTGCCCAGGCCAGGCACACACAGAATGATACACTGCCCAGGCAGGGACACACAGAATGATACACTGCCCGGGTCAGGCACACAGAATGATACACTGCCCGGGCCAGGCACATACAGAATGAAACACTGCCCGGGCCAGACACACACAGAATGATACACTGCCCAGGCCAAACACACACAGAATGATACACTGCCCGGGCCAGGCACATACAGAATGATACACTGCCCAGGCCAGATACACACAGAATGATACACTGCCCAGGCCAGGCACGTACAGAATGATACACTGCCCGGGTCAGGCACACACAGAATGATATACTGCCCGGGCCAGGCACGTACAGAATGATACACTGCCCGGGTCAGGCACACACAGAATGATATACTGCCCGGGCCAGGCACGTACAGAATGATACACTGCCCGGGCCAGGCACATACAGAATGATACACTGCCCGGGTCAGGCACACACAGAATGATATACTGCCCGGGCCAGGCACGTACAGAATGATACACTGCCTGCGCCAGACACATACAGAATGATACACTGCCCGGGCCAGACACACACAGAATGATACACTGCCCGGACCAGACACAGACAGAATGATACACTGCCCGGGCCAGACACACACAGAATGATACACTGCCCAGGCCAGGCACGTACAGAATGATACATTGCCCGGGCCAGACACACACAGAATGATACACTGCCCAGGCCAGACACACACAGAATGATACACTGCCCGGGCCAGGCACATACAGAATGATACACTGCCCAGGCCAGATACACACAGAATGATACACTGCCCAGGCCAGGCACGTACAGAATGATACACTGCCCGGGTCAGGCACACACAGAATGATACACTGTCCGGTCCAGGCACATACAGAATGATACACTGCCCAAGGCCAGACACACACAGAATGATACACTGCCCGGGTCAGACACAGACAGAATGATACACTGCCCGGGCCAGACACAGACAGAATGATACACTGCCCGGGCCAGACACGTACAGAATGAAACACTGCCCGGGCCAGGCACACACAGAATGATACACTGCCCGGGCCAGACACGTACAGAATGATACACTTCCCGGGCCAGGCACATACAGAATGAAACACAGCCCGGGCCAGACACACACAGAATGCTACACTGCCCGGGCCAGACACGTACAGAATGAAACACTGCACGGGCCAGGCACATACAGAATGATACACTGCCCAGGCCAGGCACGTACAGAATGATACACTGCCCAGGCCAGGCTCATACAGAATGGTACACTGCCCGGGCCAGGCACGTACAGAATGATACACTGCCCAGGCCAGGCACGTACAGAATGATACACTGCCCAGGCCAGGCACGTTCAGAATGATACACTGCCCAGGCCAGGCTCACACAGAATGATACACTGCCCGGGCCAGACACATACAGAATGATACACTGCCCGGGCCAGGCATACACAGAATGATACACTGCCCGGGCCAGACACACACAGAAGGATACACTGCCCGGTCCAGACACATACAGAATGATACACTGCCCGGGCCAGACACACACAGAATGATACACTGCCCGGGCCAGACACACACAGAAGGATACACTGCCCGGTCCAGACACATACAGAATGATACACTGCCCGGGCCAGACACACACAGAATGATACACTGCCCGGGCCAGACAAACACAGAATGATACACTGCCCAGGCCAGGCACGTACAGAATGATACACTGCCCAGGCCAGGCACGTACAGAATGATACACTGCCCAGGCCAGGCACGTACAGAATGATACACTGCCCAGGCCAGGCTCACACAGAATGATACACTGCCCGGGCCAGACACATACAGAATGATACACTGCCCGGGCCAGGCATACACAGAATTATACACTGCCCGAATCAGACTCACACAGAAGGATACACTGCCCGGGCCAGACACATACAGAATGATACACTGCCCGGGCCAGACACACACAGAATGATACACTGCCCGGGCCAGACACACACAGAATGATACACTGCCCGGGCCAGACACATACAGAATGATGGTTGAAACTTTATTGCTGGAACAGCACAGCAGGTCAGGCAGCATCCAGGGAACAGGAGATTCGACGTTTCGGGCACAGGCCCTTCTTCAGGATGATACAGGCCAGGCATTCCTGAAGAAGGGCCTGTGCCCGAAACGTCGAATCTCCTGTTCCCTGGATGCTGCCTGACCTGCTGTGCTGTTCCAGCAATAAAGTTTCATCTTTGATCTCCAGCATCTGCAGACCTCACTTTCTCCACATGCAGAATGATACACTGCCCGGGCCAGACACACACAGAATGATACACTGCCCGGGCCAGACACATACAGAATGATACACTGCCCAGGCCAGGCTCACACAGAATGATACACTGCCCGGGCCAGACACATACAGAATGATACACTGCCCGGGCCAGGCATACACAGAATGATACACTACCCGGGCCAGACACACACAGAAGGATAAACTCCCCGGGCCAGACACATACAGAATGATACACTGCCCGGGCCAGACACACACAGAATGATACACTGCCCAGGCCAGAAACACACAGAATGATACACTGCCCGGGCCAGGCACGTACAGAATGATACACTGCCCGGGCCAGGCACGTACAGAATGATACACTGCCCAGGCCAGGCACGTACGGAATGATACACTGCCCAGGCCAGGCTCACACAGAATGATACACTGCCCGGGCCAGACACATACAGAATGATACACTGCCCGGGCCAGCATACTCAGAATGATACACTGCCCGGGCCAGACTCACACAGAAGGATACACTGCCCGGGCCAGACACGTACAGAATGATACACTGCCCGGGCCAGACACACACAGAATGATACACTGCCCGGGCCAGACACACACAGAATGATACACTGCCCGGGCCAGACACACACAGAATGATACACTGCCCGGGCCAGGCACATACAGAATGATACACTGCCCGGGCCAGACACATACAGAATGATACACTGCCCGGGCCAGGCACACACAGAATGATACACTGCCCAGGTCAGGCACACACAGAATGATACACTGCCCGGGCCAGACACATACAGAATGATACACTGCCCGGGCCAGACACATACAGAATGCTACACTGCCCGGGCCAGACACATACAGAATGATACAGTGCCTGGGCCAGACACGTACAGAATGATACACTGCCCGGGCCAGGCACACAGAGAATGATACACTGCCCGGGTCAGACACACACAGAATGATACACTGCCCGGGCCAGACACACACAGAATGATACACTGCCCGGGCCAGACACACACAGAATAATACACTGCCCGGGCCAGGCACACACAGAATGATACACTGCCCAGGCCAGGCACACACAGAATGATACACTGCCCGGGCCAGGCTCACACAGAATAATACACTGCCCGGGCCAGGCACACACAGAATGATACACTGCCCGGGCCAGGCACACACAGAATGATACACTGCCCGGGCCAGGCACACACAGAATGATACACTGCCCGGGCCAGGCACACACAGAATGATACACTGCCCAGGCCAGGCACACACAGAATGATACACTGCCCGGGCCAGGCTCACACAGAATGATACACTGCCCGGGTCAGACACACACAGAATGATACACTGCCCGGGTCAGGCACACACAGAATGATACACTGCCCGGGCCAGGCACACACAGAATGATACACTGCCCGGGCCAGGCTCACACAGAATGATACACTGCCCGGGCCAGACACACACAGAATGATACACTGCCCGGGTCAGACACACACAGAATGATACACTGCCCGGGCCAGACACATACAGTATGATACACTGCCCAGGCCAGGCACACACAGAATGATACACTGCCCAGGCAGGGACACACAGAATGATACACTGCCCGGGTGAGGCACACAGAATGATACACTGCCCAGGCCAGGCACACACAGAATGATACACTGCCCGGGTGAGGCACACAGAATGATACACTGCCCGGGCCAGGCACATACAGAATGAAACACTGCCCGGGCCAGACACACACAGAATGATACACTGCCCCGGCCAGGCACATACAGTATGATACACTGCCCAGGGCAGACACATACAGAATGATACACTGCCCAGACCAGGCACACACAGAATGATACACTGCCCAGGCCAGGCACACACAGAATGATACACTGCCCAGGCAGGGACACACAGAATGAAACACTGCCCGGGCCAGGCACACACAGAATGATACACTGCCCGGGCCAGACACGTACAGAATGATACACTGCCCGGGCCAGGCACATACAGAATGAAACACTGCCCGGGCCAGGCACACACAGAATGATACACTGCCCGGGCCAGACACGTACAGAATGATACACTGCCCGGGCCAGGCACATACAGAATGATACACTGCCCAGGCCAGATACACACAGAATGATACACTGCCCAGGCCAGGCACGTACAGAATGATACACTGCCCGGGTCAGGCACACACAGAATGATATACTGCCCGGGCCAGGCACGTACAGAATGATACACTGCCTGCGCCAGACACATACAGAATGATACACTGCCCGGGCCAGGCACATACAGAATGATACACTGCCCAGGCCAGATACACACAGAATGATACACTGCCCAGGCCAGGCACGTACAGAATGATACACTGCCCGGGTCAGGCACACACAGAATGATATACTGCCCGGGCCAGGCACGTACAGAATGATACACTGCCTGCGCCAGACACATACAGAATGATACACTGCCCGGGCCAGACACACACAGAATGATACACTGCCCGGACCAGACACAGACAGAATGATACACTGCCCGGGCCAGACACACACAGAATGATACACTGCCCAGGCCAGGCACGTACAGAATGATACATTGCCCAGGTCAGGCACGTACAGAATGATACACTGCCCAGGCCAGGCGCATACAGAATGATACACTGCCCGGGCCAGACACACACAGAATGATACACTGCCCAGGCCAGACACGTACAGAATGATACACTGCCCGGGCCAGACACGTACAGAATGATACACTGCCCGGGCCAGGCACATACAGAATGAAACACTGCCCGAGCCAGACACACACAGAATGATACACTGCCCAGGCCAGACACACACAGAATGATACACTGCCCAGGCCAGACACACACAGAATGATACACTGCCCGGGCCAGACACACACAGAATGATACACTGCCCGGGCCAAACACACACAGAATGATACACTGCCCGGGCCAGGCACATACAGAATGATACACTGCCCAGGCCAGATACACACAGAATGATACACTGCCCAGGCCAGGCACGTACAGAATGATACACTGCCCGGGTCAGGCACACACAGAATGATATACTGCCCGGGCCAGGCACGTACAGAATGATACACTGCCTGCGCCAGACACATACAGAATGATACACTGCCCGGGCCAGACACACACAGAATGATACACTGCCCGGACCAGACACAGACAGAATGATACACTGCCCGGGCCAGACACACACAGAATGATACACTGCCCAGGCCAGGCACGTACAGAATGATACATTGCCCGGGCCAGACACACACAGAATGATACACTGCCCAGGTCAGGCACGTACAGAATGATACACTGCCCAGGCCAGGCGCATACAGAATGATACACTGCCCGGGCCAGACACACACAGAATGATACACTGCCCAGGCCAGACACACACAGAATGATACACTGCCCAGGCCAGGCACGTACAGAATGATACACTGCCCAGGCCAGACACACACAGAATGATACACTGCCCAGGCCAGGCACGTACAGAATGATACACTGCCCAGGCCAGGCGCATACAGAATGATACACTGCCCAGGCCAGACACACACAGAATGATACACTGCCCAGGCCAGACACGTACAGAATGATACACTGCCCGGGCCAGACACGTACAGAATGATACACTGCCCAGGCCAGGCACACACAGAATGATACACTGCCCGGGCCAGGCTCACACAGAATGATACACTGCCCGGGCCAGGCACACACAGAATGATACACTGCCCGGGCCAGACACACACAGAATGATACACTGCCCGGGCCAGACACACACAGAATACAACATTCCCGGGCCACGCACGTACAGAATGATACACTGCCCGGGCCAGGCACACACAGAACGATACACTGCCCGGGCCAGACACACACAGAATGATACACTGCCCGGGCCAGACACACACAGAATACAACACTCCCGGGCCACGCACGTACAGAATGATACACTGCCCGGGCCAGGCACACACAGAATGATACACTGCCCGGGCCAGGCACACACAGAATGATACACTGCCCGGGCCAGGCACACACAGAATGATACACTGCCCGGGCCAGACACACACAGAATACAACACTCCCGGGCCAGACACACACAGAATGATACACTGCCCGGGCCAGACACACACAGAATACAACACTCCCGGGCCACGCACGTACAGAATGATACACTGCCCGGGCCAGGCACACACAGAATGATACACTGCCTGGGCCAGGCACACACAGAATACAACACTCCCGGGCCAGAATGATACACTGCCCAGGGGTATTGTTTATGGATTTGCACAATTCTTTTACTTCCTGATGAACCTGAACCGTAAACTCACTACAGCTGGAATACACCTTGTCTAATATTAGACCAGTTTTGTAACTATAGTCAAGCAATGAGTTATATATGGTAGGTGCTGAATTATACAAGCTCATAAATTCTCAGACTCTATATTAGGTATGACTCTTATAGAAGGGTGTGTAGAAGGCTATAATACACCAGTTTGTGTATTATGAGGGTCTATTCCACACAGTTGCTCAGTTGTTCAGTGTGTGCAATCTGTTAACTATGTTGCTAAAGAAATCCTGAAATCGAGAAATCCATTTTTGACCAACAGCAGTTTCTGCCATTGGTCGTGTGATTAGACTACTCATTTGCACAGTGCCTGTAAGAGAACTTGTCTTTTTTTGTGAGAAAAAGCAGAGTGTCAAAATCGTTTCTGATCAATGTGAGTGCTTTACCTTGGGAGCAGACATATAGAAAGACGTATACATGTGTGAAGCAATGACTATGCATGAGGGACTCTCCATTAAAATCCGTGCACATGGCATTAACATAGTCCTGTCAGTGACTTCGATCAGGCAACACTGGTTCGTGTACCGTGGGCCTGAATCTTACCATGATTCAGGCAATGTGTCAATTACAGCAAATTTCATGGAGGCTTTCCTCTCCCTGAGGCCTAGTGAGGTTTCTCACATTGTCGTCCCAAACCTGTCTCCTTAACAACCCACCCCTACCCCCAACCCACGGCACCTTTCTCATCCAATACTAGCCAGATTCCACCAGGTGCTGCAGCCCAAAGAACTCTCTACTGCCTGGGTATCCTGAATGGACTGGCATCCCTGGCAACAGTGCCATCTTCAAAAGGCACTGGACCAACACAGCCCAGTCTAGAGCTGACCCACACGGTTCAGGGTGTAGCAGAGAAGGGATAATGGGCACTCCACTTTCCAAGCAGAGTCCTGCTGGATGCAGGGAGGGGGTAAGGTTCATCCTCTACCCCCTGGACCAACAGAGAAGGACACAACACTAGGCCATGGCAGCCTGGGCCAAGACTGCCACCTGGGTCAGTGCAGTGTGGAGAAATACCCAGCAATGTAAAGAGGTGATCAATGAATGTCTCCTCTCTGCCCAGTTAAGTGCCACCATCTTCTATCTGAGACCTCCCACTCTGAAGCAACTGTGCCCAGCTTCCACTGAGGCTCCTGCTCTCCCAATCTTCCCTTCCTTGCTCTCACCCGCCCCAATCCCGCCCCCACTCTACTGACCACACATGGGCCTCTGTGCAGCCTACTCACTCACTTGGCATACCTCACCACCTGTCATCCACCCTTACCAGCTGTGCCGCAAATTTTCATCTTCTTTCTTTCATTCCCGGAGAAAACAGCCCACAAAACTGGTGGCAGACTTCTGAGTACCCCTATGGTGTGGAAGCAGACCATTCGGCCCATTGAGTGCACATCGACCCACCTTGGAGCATCCCACCAAGGCCCACCTTATCCCTGTAACCCTGCATTTCCCATGTCTCATCCACCTAGCCTGCACATCTCCTGGACACTAGAGGGCAATTTAGCACAGCCAATCCACCTAAGCTATACATATTTACATGGTGGGAGGAAACTGGAGCATCCAGAGGAAACCCACGCAGATTCGGAGAGATTTGAGGCTGGAATCGAACCAGGGTTCCTGGTACTGTGAGGCAGTAATGCTAACCACTAAGCCACTGTGCCACATGCAGGTAGGCACTGAGTAAGGGAGAGAGCAAGTGAGCAGCCTGGTCCCGTCTGTGGCTTGGGAGCCTGTGCCTAGACACAGTAACCAGGAAGCAGCATCGCAACAGGATGTAATCAGAGAGAAAACTACATCTTAATGAGGTGCACTGTGCAGCCACTGGGGGTGATAGTGAGCAATAATTCCCAATAATCGATATTTCCCCATTCCCCAGTGAGTATCTGATCTCAGTGCCTAGAATTCTGATGGAACATGCAGCAAATTGGTCCCGACATTGGGAAAGGTCTTGTTTAACTCCTCACAGGACTCTCCCAGATTTCCCATCATCGTCTTCATCATTCAGGACTCTGTAAGTTTCTGCTCAGTGGGTTATGCATATTGTGGAGAGTGGTGTGTTCTAGAAGCCTGTGTAATGTACAGATACAATTGTGTTTCCTCATACATGGCACGGTGGCACAGTGGTTAGCACTGCTGCCTTGCAGCGCCTGAGACCTGGGTTCAATTCCCACCTCAGGCAACTGTTGGTGTGGAGTTTGCACATTCTTCCCCTGTCTGCATGGGTTTCCTCCCACAGTCCAAAGATGTGCATGTTAGGTGAATTGGTCATGATAAATTGCCCATAGTGTTAGGTGAAGGGATAAATGTAGGGGAATGGGTCTGGGTGGGTTGCTCTTCAGAGGACTTGTTGGGCCGAAGGGCCTGTTTACACACTGTAAGTAATCTAATCTAAACTGAATCAGAGAACGCCACGGAAGTAAAACTGGCTGATAAACCCATCATATAGATCCTTAGTGTTCGTATATACTTGCTGTGGTGTTTACCTCAATACACAGTATCAACAAGACCATGTAGGAACTGGTGAGTATACGATTTGGATAAATAACTTAAGAAAAGTCTGAGATAAATTATTTAAAGGGAAAGGGAATTTTAGGGATAAATTGCGGAAATGCTTTCTTCTGAAAATGTTTGCCTCTTTAAATAATGTATTTTTCCTGCAGGAATTGGGTAAGATGGCACCTATGGGGAGGTTAGTTAGGCTTAGTGCTGACAGGGCCTATAAAAGATCATGAAATCCTGTATTCATGTGAACCTGTAACTCAGCTTTCTCCAGGTTTTAAACTTGTTTCACTTTTTATTACATACAGTGTCACCATCTACTGGCTGGAAGATATATTACTGCCTTCAGCAGCCATTCAGACCTGGCACTTGCCCACTCAGTGTGTTGCAGTCCTTTCCGCAGTATCCGTGCAGCAGCTTTGTCTAATGATATACCAGGATTTTGGCTGTAACTGTGGGCAGGGCAAAACCCCAAATTATTTTATTACGAATAACATTGTCACTGAGAAAATACTCAGCTTCCAGTTGTCTTCCTCTATTGTATGCGTTTGTGTTGTCTGTGTGTCTGTCTGCGTTCCTGTATCCATGTGTGTTTCTGTTTGTGTGTGCAACTCTGAACATGTCCGCCTGTGTGTGTCTCTCCCTTTCTGTCAGTGTTTGTGTATGTGTGTGACTCTGAATATGTGTTTCTCTTTCTCTCTCTCTGGATATGTGTCTTTGTGTGTCTCTCTGTTTGTGTGTATGTGTCTGAATCTGCGTCTCTATATGTGTGTATGTCTCTCGGGGTGAATGTGTGTCTGAGTTGCGTGTGAGCCTCTCAGTCTGTGTCTCTACATTAGTCTGTGTGTGTGTGTTACTCTCTGCCTGTGTGTATGTGATTCTGTCTGTGTGTGCATGTTTATCTGTGTGTGCCTTTCTGTTTGTCTGTACGTGTGTGTATATGTGGAGGAGGGGAGGGGTGATGTGGGTGGGGGGGGGGAGAGGTTTCAGCTATCAATAGAGATTGGACATGAGCACTGTCTCAGGAAGTCAGTGAATGATTACACCTTCAAATTATCAACTCACAGCTCCTGAACAGTTCCCTTTATTTAAAATTTCAAATGAGCTACACACAGAAGAATAGAAAATCAAGGTCACGAGCCTGGCATCAAGGAGCCCCAGCAAGATGAAAGTCAGTGGGGACAAAATGGAAATCTCCCTTGTCACACTTATCTCAAAAAGACGACAGCTGTGGTAACTGGAGGTCACGTGTCTAGCTCTCCTTTCAGGGAATGGAAACAATCTCATGCACAATGTGAGATTTCCCCAGGGTCTTGCTCAATCTTATGCTTCAGCCAATATTACTAAAACTGATCATATAATTATTAGCACACAGGAATTTCTGGAGCTTGCTGTGTATAAATTGCCACATTTTATGCACCAAAATAGTAACTACATTTCAAAAACCAGTTGTGAATCTTTGGGAAATCTTGACGTTGTGGAAGGTGCTATAGAAATGTCAATTTCTTCTTATGAAAAATGTAAATTATTAGAAGCAATTCTTATTAATAGTTCTGTCACATCTTGTGATCTCCTGATGAAGTTGTTCTTAACCAACCATTAAAGTAGATCGGAGCGACTCCTAGAGGCTTATTTACAAAGGCAGTACTATAGTTAAACCAGAGTAATAGAAAGAGTAATGTCAGGATTAATTCAGAGTATTATAGAGTGATAGTAAGAGTGATGCACTATAAACAGTGATATCAGGATTAATATCAGAATATAATATCAGTGATATTAGGATTAATATCAGGTTTAGAGTAGTATAGAGCTATTTCAGGAGTAACTTCGGGTTTCATTAAGAGTGGTGTAGCGTAATATCAATACTTACATATGTCGCTGCAGTGCTATGTTTAGCCAGTACAATGGCAAGGTAGAGGCAGGGACTAGAGCTCAACATGCCTGCTGCACAGATGAGAGGGTCAGCTCTGCTACTCTTCTTTTTAAAGTGCTTTGAAAGTGCAGCTCCAATTCCGATCCCGAGGATCCCGGTCACGCACGTTATGGCTCCAAATATTAAACTATACAAAGCAGAAGGGAGGGTGGAATATAGAGTCACTGCAGTGAGCAATGGGCACACAGCAGTATCAGCAGCATGAGCTGATACAGCATCAATACATCCAGCCTCCCTGGTAATGCTCAGGCTGTGCTGTGATCCTTTACATTCCTCTGCTTAAGAAATGGAAGTTTTCAACCCCTGCACTCCCAAACGATAAGTTCGCCCAACACCGAAGGCAAATCAGAGTCAATTAAAGGACCTTTCCAATTAAGTGTGTGTAAAAAGTATTGTAGCAAGGACGTTATGCATTGAGGTTCAAGTCACCACAATTTGTTGGATAATTTGTTTTGCTGCTGTTAGCCTCGTAAAAGCAGGTTCTCACTGACCAAGAAACAATACCATTAGGAAAACTAATAGTTTTAAAATGACCAAGTACCTGTAATTGGTTTGAAGAACACTCGAAAAGAATGTTTAAGAGTTCATGTCAATTGTAAAGGAATCAAATGTAATTTTTGGTATATGACTAACTAATATGAAATACTTGCCCATGTGACCTATCAGCACTTGGCAATATTGCCCTATCACAAGGGCAATATCCCTTCTATGTCGACATTGTCAGTCCTCTTTCACAACTTTCATACCTCAATTATATCGCCTCTCATTCTTCTAAACTCCAGAGAGAGTATTGGCCTAAACTGCTCAATCTCTCTTCCTAGAGACAATTATCTCTGGAATCAATCCAGTGAGCCTCCTGTGAATTGCCTCCAATGCAACTACATCGCTCAAGTAAGAGGATAAAACTGCACACAATCCTCCAGGTGCTGTCTCACTAATGCCTTGTAGAATTTCAGCAAGGTCTCTACTTTGATATCTATTCTTTTAGCAATAAATGCCAAAATTCCATTTGCCTTCCTTATTACCTGCCGTACCTGTAAAATAGATTTCTCTGATTTAATTGAGATTTTGATTAAGAAAAAGAAGGAAGCAGATGTCAGGCACAGATAGCAGGGATCGAGTGAATCCTTAGAAGAGTATAAAGGCAGTAGGAGTAAAATTTAAGAGGGAAATCAGGAGAGCAAAAAGAGGACATGAGATAGCTTTGGCAAATAGGGTTAAGGAGAATCTAAAGGGATTCTACAAATACATTAAGCAAAAAAGAGTAATGAGAGAGAATAGGGCCCCTCAAAGATCAGCAAGGCGGCCCATTTGTGGAACTGTAGGAGAGGGGGTTGATATTAAACAAGTATTTCGCATCTGTGTTTACTGTGGAGAAGGACATGGAAGATAGTGGGGAAATAAATAGTGATACCTTGAAAAATGTCCATATTACAGAGGAGGAGATGCTGGACGTCTTAAAATGCATAAAGGTGGACAAATCCCTGGGACCTCATCAGGGGTACCCTAGAACTCTGTGATTGCTCGGACCTTGGCTGAGATATTTGTATGAGGTGAGGTGCTGAAAGACTGGAGGTTGGCTAACATGGTGCCACTGTTTAAGAAAGGCGGTTAAGACAAGCCAGGGAACTATAGACCGGTGAGCCTGACATCGGTGGTGGGCAAGTTGTTGGAGGGAATCCTGAGGAACAGGATTTACATGTATTTGGAAAGACAAGGACTGATTAGGAATAGTCAACATGGCTTTTTTCATGGGAAATCAGATCTCACAAACTTGATTGAGTTTTTTGAAGAAGTAACAAAGAAGATTGATGAGGGCAGAACAGTGGACATGATCTACATGGACTTCAGTAAGGCATCTGACAAAGTTCCTCATGGTAGACTGGTTAGCAAGGTTAGATCACATGGAATACAGGGAGAATTAGCCAGTTGGAACCAGTGGGCTTGAAGGTAGAAGGTGGTAGCCTTTCAGACTGGAGGCCTGTAACCAGTTGAGTGCCACAAGGATTGGTGCTGGGTCCACTGCTTTTTGTCATTTATATAAATGATTTGGGTGTGAACATAGGAGGTATAGTTAGTAAATTGGAGATGTAGTGGAGAGTGAAGAAGGTTACCTCAGACTACAACAGGACCTTGATCAGATGGAGTTTAATTTAGATAAATGTGAGGTGCAGCAAATCAGGACTTATACACTTAATGGTAAGGTCCTAGGGAGTGTTGCTGAACAAAGAGACCTTTGAGTCTCCTTCATAATTGCTTGAAAGTGGAGTCACAGGTTGATAGGATCATTTAGTATGCTTGCCTTTATTAGTCAGAGCATTGAGGATAGGAATTGGGAGGTCATGTTGCAGCTGCATAGGACATTGGTTAGGCCAGGTTTGAAATATTGCACGCAATCTCCCTTTTATATGAAGGATGTTGTGAAATGTGAAAGGGTTCAGAAAAGACTTACATGGATGCTGCCAGGGTTGGAGGGTTTGAGCTATAGGGAGAGGCTAAATAGGCTGGGGCTATTTTCCTTGGAGTGTTGGAAGCTGAGGGGTGACCTTATAGAGGTTTATAAAATCATGAGGGGGAGGGATAGGGTGAATAGCCAAGGTTTTTTTCCCTAGGGTGGGGGAGTTCAAAACTAGGGCGCATATTTTTAAGGTGAGAGGAAAAAATTTGAAAAGGACATGGGGGCAATTTTTTTGACACAGAGTGGTTTGTGTGTGGAATAAACTTCCAGAGGCAGTTATGGATGTGGGTACAGTTACAAAATTTGAAAGGCATTTGGATAGGTACATGAATAGGAAAGGTTTGGATATGGACCAAATGCAGGCAAGTAGGACTAGTTTAGTTTGACAATGCAGTCAGCATTGATTACGTGAATTGGCTGTACTAAATTGCCCATATGTTCAGGGATGAATAGGTTAGGTGCATTCGTGATGGGAAATGTAGAGTGGGTCTGGGTGGGTTACTCTTCACAGGGTCGGTGTGGACTTGTTGGGCCAAATGGCCTGTTTCCACATTGTAGGTATTCTATAATCCCTACAATGGGGCGGCATGGTGGCACAGCAGTTAGCACTGCTACCTCACAGCACCAGGGTCCTGGGTTCGATTCCCGCCTGCCTGTGTGAAGTTTGCACATTCTCCCCGTGTCTGCGTGGATTTTCTCCGGTTTCCTCCCACAATACAAAGATGTACAGGTCAGGTGAATTGGCCACAGTATTAGTCAGGGGTAAATATAGAGCTGAAAAATGTGGTGCTGGAAAAACACAGCAGGCCAGGCAGCATCCAAGGAGCAGGAGAATCGACGTTTCAGGCATAAGCCCTTCTTCAGGAATGAGGCTGGTGCGCCAAGCGGGCTAAGATAAAAGGTAGGGGCAAGGGAATTTGGGGAAGCGAATTTGGAGGAGGGGCACTAGGAATACGATAGGAGGTGAGGGTGAGGGTGATAGGCCGGAGAGGGGGTGGGGGCAGAGAGGTCGGGAAGAAGATTGCAGGTCAAGAGGGCGGTGCTGAATCTGAGGGTTGGGACTGAGATAAGGGTGGGGAGAGGGGAAATGAGGAAGCTGGAGAAATCTACATTCATCCTGTGTGGTTGGAGGGTTCCTAGGCAGAAGATGAGGCGCTCTTCCTCCAGGTGTCGTGTGGCCAGGGTCTAGCGACACACCGTGGAGAATCTAATCTAATCTATAATGACAAGTTGGATCGAAGGGTTTGTATCTGTGCTGCATTGACTCTATGACTCCTCTCTGTCCTCCAGCCTAGAAAAATCTGTTAGATCCATGCAGATTCAAGGTAACCACAGACAGAGATTAAAGGGAAAAGAGGAGCAAGCAGAGAAGTCTCCCTCTGTCCCTATCAGAATGACTGCCACTCGGCCTCCCAATGTGCTGCCATTTAATGGTCCTAATGGTAAGTGTTGTTTGAAGGAGTGGGACAAGGAATTGAGTTTTCAAAAGATTTCCACTTAGGGAGAGGCACCATGGAAAGGCTGGCATTTATTGCCCACTTTCTGTGGTTGATTTTCATCCACAATTAAAGAAAAATGTGCTTGCACTGTGACAGCTCACTAGACCGAGTTCTGGGATGCGGGGACTGTCCTATAATGAGAGGCTGTATAAGTTGGGCCAATATTGTCTGGTGATTTAAAGAATGAAAGGTGATTGCGTTGAGAGAGAGAGAGAGACAGGACTCGGAAACTGCTTGCACAGAATCAATGCTGAGGGATTGTTTCTTCTTCCAGGTGGGGAATAGAAAACGCAGGGTAGGGTACACTTCCAGGGTAAGGGTCAGATTGTTTAGGACTGAGATGTAGAGAACTTACTTGACTCTAAAAGATGGTGATGGAAATATCTATCCCTAAGGCTTATGGGTGTTCTATCCTTAAGTATGTTTGAGACTGGGAATAGACAGAGTTTAGGAAATCCCACCCTCCAGGAAGCAGATGGGAAAATAAACGTGAAGGCCAGGTTCAGCCATGATCGTTTGGAATGGAGGAATCGACTCATTGTTCTGGAATGATCTAGACCTGCCATTTCTTGAATTCTTACTCAGCACTTCTTGAAGCAAGGTTGATTCACAAGTTTGACATCCAGCAGGGTTGACATCCATTTTACAGGCCACTAAGACTCAAGCATATTGGTTTAGGAATGGAGTCACGTATAGGCCAGACTATGCAAAGGAGGCCACTTGGTTTTCCTTCCTTACGGGACTTAAACACAGGAGGGTGGCAGGAACATTTACCCCACTCTTCCCCCCCCCCAAACCCCACAAAAGCCACCAAAATGGCCGTAAAAATTCAATTTGGGGGAGAATCACTAATCAGGGAAAGGTCACTCCCATCATGAACTAGAGTGGGCAGAAATGGGGAGGAGCTGTGTTCCTCCAATCACAGGCCACTTCTCTCTCACATTAGTTGCTGAGAGGCTCAGAAAGAACCTATCAGCAATGAACATGGGAAGAAACAGTGTGTGATAGGTGGAGCAGTGAAGAGGGGAAGTTAGAAGGAAAATGAGTGGGTGAGTCAGTGCATAGAGGGGGGTGTGTGAAAGTGACTGAGTGAGAGAGAATAATATATGCCTGTCTTATACCCATTAAGTTACAGTGGTGTATAAGAAATGAATTAGTAACTAATTCATTATAAGAAAGTAATGCTTTTCTTATGCACTGTGACTTTAAATAAATTGGAAAATTGGTAATTGTTGAGGATATTGATGAATTATTCTAATTCTGCTTTCACGCGCAGATAAATAGCTCACACTACCACACAAGCACTGAGGTATTATAATGACATGACTGACATCACCCAATAAATGAATGAAAAAGGAGACTCTGAAAAACAAAATTAGCCTGGGAAAATCTAAAAGTAGCTCTTGAAAGTTAAAAAAAAAACATTGTGCCTTGGTTCCTTACAGGCATTCAGTATATAAGTTAGTTTTATCGTCCAGGCCTTGGAACTACTCTGCATACCAACAGCCCCTAAATGATTATGGTTCATTGAGAGACGAGTTCTGGCCACACTTACCTGTCCTGTGACTTGCTGGCTGTGTGCTGAGGGGTGGCATTGGTGCCCTGTGCTCGCAGCAGGAAGATGGGTGCCCAGAATCCCAGCGCACCCGTTGTGAACGTGACTGCGGCAGTGCCAAAGGATGACAGTACAAAACTCCAGCTGGAAACAGAGAATGAGACGATTTACTGGGGGTTTTCTGAGAGGGACAGGGTCTCCTCCCACTCACCGAGTTTCGTTGCAAACAGCAGACACCTCAACATCTCCTTGACCGAAGGGAGGCACGATCAGCACCAAACCTCCACAGTCCACCATCCAGTCTTCCTCTGGTCTTACAGCAGAGAACAAAGTCCTGTACAGCACAGGAACAGGCCCTTCGGCCCACAATGTTGTGCCGAACATGACGCCAAATTAAACTAATCCCTTCTGCCTGCCCTTGGTCCATATCTCTCCATTCCTTGCATATTTATGTGTTGATCTAAAAGTCCCTTAAACATCCCTGTCGTATCTGCCTTCACCATCAGCCCAGGCAGTGTGTTCCAGACTCGTACCACTCTCTATGTAAAAAAAACTTGCCCCTCATCTCACTTGAATGTTCCCCCTTTCGCCATAAATGTGTGCCCCCTGGTATTAGACATTTCAGCTCTGTTAAAAAGATTCTGACCATCAATCCTATCTATGCATCTCATACTTTTAGAGACTTCCATCAAGTCTCCCCTCAGCCTCTGCCGCTCCAGAGAAAACAACCTGAGGTTTTCTAGCCTCACCTTATAGCTCACACTCTCTAATCCAGGCAGCATCCTGGTAAACCTCTTCGGCACCCTCTCCAAAGCTTCCACATCCTTCCTGTACTGCAGTGACCACAACTCAATGCAATACTCTGTGGCCTAACCAAAGGGCCAGAAATTCTAACATTCCCCATTCACTTGAGGAGGGGATTTGTAACTCAGGCAGCCTTGTTGATGTGAAAAGTCTGAAATCATATCACATTGAGGCTCCCATCACAGAGCCTTTGTCACCTTCACATGGAGTCAGAGGTCACAGGTGAATCTGAGGAGGTCTGGAGAGTGGGCCTGTTCAAGGAATCATTGAGCGAGGGTCTGACCTCACCTTTTCAAGTGTGGGGTTGGGAGCGGAGGGGACATTTCTCAATCTGAGAAAATGTCAATAAGTAAGGTGGGGGGGGGGGGGAGGGGGCGTGGCATGGTGGCTCAGTGGTTAGCACTGCTGCCTCACAGTGCCAGGGACCCTGGTTTGATTCCAGCCTCGGGTGACTGTCTGTGTGGAGTTTGCAAATTCTCTGCGTGGGTTTCCTCCGGGTGCTCCGGTTTCTTCCCACAGTCCAAAGATGTGCAGGTCAGGTGAATTGGCCGTGCTAAATTGCCCATAGGTTAACTGTGTTAGTCAGAGGGAAATGGGTCTGGGTGGGTTACTCTTCGAAGGGTCGGTGTGGACTTGTTGGGCTGAAGGGCCTGTTTCCACACTGTAGGGAATCTAATCTAATAGAATCATTACTAGTTCCCATGGAGGGTGTTAGAGTGTTCCACCAAATATCATCACTAATATTCAGACTATCAGTGAGTCACTGTTGGTGATAAAGGGAAAGTTACCACATACTGTTAAATAGTAGTGCAATGTCAGTGAGTTCCTATCAGTTGCTGGTGGAATCAATTTACGAGCAAATCATTGAATGTTTCCAAAAGGAGGTCTTACAGCAAAAGGGATCAAAGGAGAAAGTGAAAATGGGATGGAATTGGATGATCAGCCATGATCTTATTGGATAGCAGAGAGGCTCAAAGGGCAGAACGGCCTACTCCTGCTCCTATATTCAAAGTTTCTGAAAATTAAAGATTTTCCCATCTGGGAATCGTTCAGAACAAACAGCCTCCTCACCAGATCCTTCTGGGCACCACTACCTACCTCCCATTGTCTAAAGGGTCTAATTTCAACAACATGGAGTTTAATGGCTTTGTGCATGGGAAATCATGTCTCACAAACATGACTGAGTTTTTTGAAGAAGTAACAAAGAAGATTGATGAGGGCAGAGCAGTAGATGTGATCTATATGGACTTCAGTAAGGCGTTCGACAAGGTTTCGCATGGGAAACTGATTAGCAAGTTTAGATCTCATGGAATACAGGGAGAACTAGCCATTTGGATACAGAACTGGCTCAGAATTAGAAGACAGAGGGTGGTGGTGGAGGATTGTTTTTCAGACTAGAGGCCTGTGACCACAAGGATCGGTGCTGGGCCCTCTACTTTTTGTCATTTACATAAATGATTTGTATGCGAGCATAAGAGTTAGTAAGTTTGCAGATGACACCAAAATTGGAGGTGTAGTGGACAGCGAAGAGGGTTACCTCAGATTACAACAGGATCTGGACCAGATGGGCCAATGGGCTGAGAAGTGCCAGATGGAGTTTAATTCAGATAAATGCGAGGTGCTGCATTTTGGGAAAGCAAACCTTAGCAGAACTTACACACTTAATGGTAAGGTCCGAGGGAGTGTTGCTGAACAAAGAGATCTTGGAGTGCTGGTTCATAGCTCCTTGAAAGTGGAGTTGCAGGTAGGATAGTGAAGAAGGCGTTTGGTATGCTTTCCTTGGTCAGAGTATTGAGTACAGGAGTTGGGAGGTCATGTTGCGGCTGTACAGGACATTGGTTAGGCCACTGTTGGAATATTGTATGCAATTCTAGTCTCCTTCCTATCAGAAAGATGTTGTGAAACTTGAAAGGGTTCAGAAAAGATTTACAAGGATGTTGCCAGGGTTGGAGGATCTGAGCTACAGGGAGAGAGTGAACAGGCTGGGGCTGTTTTCCCTGGAGCGTCAGAGGCTGAGGGGAGACCTTATAGAGGTTTACAAAATTATGAGGGGCATGGATAGGATAAATAGACAAAGTCTTTTCCCTGGGGTCGGGGAGTCCAGAACTAGAGGGCATAGATTAGATTAGATTACTTTAGATTACTTTAGTTTAGATTAGATTACTTTACAGTGTGGAAACAGGCCCTTCGGCCCAACAAGTCCACACCAACCCGCCGAAGCGCAACCCACCCATACATTTGCCCCTTACCTAACACTATGGGCAATTTAGCATTGCCAATTTACCTAACCTGCACATTTTTGGACTGTGGGAGGAAACCGGAGCACCTGGAGGAAACCCACGCAGACACAGGGAGAACGTGCAAACTCCACACAGTCAGTTGCCTGAGGCGGGAACTGAACCCGGGTCTCTGGCGCTATGAGGCAGCAGTGCTAACCACTGGTTTAGGTTGAGAGGAGAAAGATATAAAAGAGACCTAAGGGGCAACGTTTACACGCAGACGGTGGTATATGTATGGAATGAGCTGCCAGAGGATATGGTGGAGGCTGGTACAATTGCAACATTTAAGAGGCATTTGGATGGGTATATGAATAGGAAAGGTTTGGAGGGATATGGTCCGGGTGCTGGCAGGTGGGACTAGATTAGGTTGAGATAGCGGGTCGGAATGGACGGGTTGGACCAAATGGTCTGTTTCCATGCTGTACATCTCGATGACTCTATGTCCCTCGAGGTCACCCATATACCCCAGGTCAATCTGTATACTTACTCAGCACATGTCCCAGCATGCACTGGTGTCCCAGCATGCACACTGACTGGATTTGCCAGTCTGCTTGTGGGTCCGAGTGGAGTGAGACCTCCTGAATTCAGAGATCCTCAAGCCTAGCTCACTCTCTGATGCCACTTACCTCTGAAGGACGGGCAGTAAGACCCGCCTGTCTACAGCAACACAGATAAGACTTCCAAGAATAATATCCTTACTCACTAATGTCCTTCTGTCATCCTTAAATGTCAGGGGCTACTCCTCTCTCCAAATTCTACCTTACTATTGTTAATAGTCTGCACTCCAGAAATTTTATTTCTCTACCTTGGTCAACTTGTAACCAAGGCACGGTGATGTCAATTAGATCGAACCATTGGTGCCATTATTACACCCATCTTTTTGTGAAGGCTTCGCCTGTTCAGATAATAAGCCTTGATTTTTGTACCTGGCAAATACTCTTTGCACTTATCTTATTATTTGGCGCTGATGTATAATAATCATCATTACAAGGATTGAACTTGCTGTGTTTGCTGACCCATTCTTCCTGCCTTAACCATATCGATACACCGTTGTATGAACTCGACTGGTGAGTGCAGATATTGTAAAACTCCCTTCACCTGACAAGCCTTCACCACAATATTGCAGCTTTCAGGCCCTATCCACACCACTAGTTAGACGATTGTTAGAAAACAGGGGAATGCTGACATCAATCAGGGAGGTGTGATCATCGAAAGTGAGGCATCACTTAACAAAAACCACTGTTTGTGCTCTTCAATAAAAAAACTTGCTGCTTTGATGTTCCTGGTGCGTTTGCTCCAATCTCAAGCAGTAATGATGTGTTTGTGTATTGGGGGAAGAAGCTGAAAATGTGTTGCTGGAAAAGCGCAGCAGGTCAGGCAGCATCCAAGAGGCAGGAGAATCGACGTTTCGGGGCATGAGCCCTTCTTCAGGAACCCTTCTTCAGGGGGAAGAAGTTGAACAATGAAATTGGGCAAGAGTAAGTGAGACAGAGAGACAGAGAGACGGAGTGAGTAGTTAAAAGGACGTTGCTTGATGAATGGGAGTGTGACAGTGCTAAGCTGTGAGCGGCCTCTGGTGGCTGCAAAAGTCTACAGCACCTGGTATTCCCAGGTGGTCTCCCATCCAAGGACTAACCAGGCCGGAGTCTGTTTTGCTTCAGAGATCAGACAAGATCAGGGATTTTCAGACTAGTATGGCCATACACACTTAGAACCTACAGTCCTGGCTCCATATAGACACATGCTTCTGGTCCTCATTCTCCCCTGTGCTTTATAGCATTTAACTGAAGGTGCACATTTATATCGCAATATTTCTTTCCTCTTGCCCAGCACGTCAATAGGAAGGATGCTATTAAACTAGAAAGTGTCCAGAAAAAAATTACATCAATGTTGCCGGGACTGGAGGTTTGAATTATAACAAAAGGGTGAATAGACTGGGACGTTTTTTCCCTGAAGCATCAAAATTGAAGGGTGACCTTACACAGATTTAAATCCTGAAGGACATGCATAAAGCGAATAGCAAGGTCTTTTTCCCTGGGTAGTGGACCCCAAACTAGAGAGCGTAGGTTTAAGGTGAGAGGTAAAAGATTTAATTGGGACCTGAGGGCCACTTTTTCACACAGAGGGTGGTACGTGAATGGAACGAGCTGCCAGAGTAAGTGGTAAAGTAGTCACGTGATTTAAAAGGTAGGTACATGGATCGGGAAGGTTTAGATGGGCCAAATGCAGGCAAATGGAATGAGTTCTGTTTAGGATATCTGGTCATCCTGGACAATTTGGACCAAAGGGTCTATATGACACGATGACACCAATCCATTCTGACCAGATGCTGTCTGCTGATCACAGAGCATGGTGTCAGAAGTGAAGCTGGCATTGAGTATTGACGAGCTGTAAAAAATACATAGCTACTGACAGAGAGACACAGGGATGTTGCGAGTTGTGGAAGTTGCAACAGGCAACTGAAACAAACTGAAACGGAACAAAGAAACAGCCCACAGCTGAAATATTGCATGAGACAGAATGGCCCCAGCTTTTCCCCTCTCAGTTCCATGGCCACGTGAAGCAAACTGACAGCCTCCCCATGCTGAACGGCACAATGATAAACTAACAACTGATCAACTTAACCAGCCAGAGGAGGCCACACACTGCTATACTCCTGTCACTATTGGAAAAACACCATTTCAAACTGTAATCACCATAAACCTCTCTGACAAACAGAAAACAAAGACTGGGGAAAATTCAAAAGCCTTGAAGTCACCCTTTGATACCCAGGTGAATGTAACATATCAATGATACAAGTTCAATATAGGGTGGAAAAGAGTCTACTGATCATTATATGACCACGACAACGAAGACCGCAGAATCCTATGAATTTGTGGAATTAAAAGATGATTTTATTAAAGACGGTAGGACGCGTAATTCCCTCCTATCAACATCCTGGGGTGTTGCCATTGACCGGAAACAGAACTGGACTAGCCATATAAATATTGTGTTGACGAAAGCAAGTCAGAGACGAGGAATACCACAGTGAGTACCTTATCTCATGACACCCCAGAGCCTGTCCACCATCTAGAAGGCACAAGTCAGGTATGTGATGGAATACTCCCCACTTGCCTGGATGAGTACAGCTCCAACAACACTCAAGAAGTTTGACACCATCCAGGACAAAGCAATCCCCACTTGATTAGCACCACATCCACAAGCAACCACTCCCTGCACCACTAACACTCAGTAGCAGCAGTGTGTACTATCTATATGATGCACTGCAGAAATTCACCAAAGATTCTCAGACAAACCCACGACCACTTCCATCGAGAAGGACAAGGGCTACAGATACATGGGACCACCAGTGCCTGCAAGCTCCCCTCCAAGCTTGGAAATATATGACCATGAGAGGAAGGTTAAGGCTGTATTGATGGCACCATACCCATTCTGAGAGAGCAGACTATCAGACAATAGCAAACGTGGAGCTGGAGTTCCAGACCACTGGCAGCACACAAACACACTCAGCTCAGCTGGAGAAAGTCTACATCTTGTCTACATCCAGGCTTCTTCAAAGACCGCAATTTCCCCCCGACGTGATCGACGATGCTCTCCCCCGCATCTCCTCCACTTCCCGCTCCTCCGCCCTTGAGCCTCGCCCCTCCAATCGCCACCAGGACACACTCCCACTGGTGCTCACCTACCACCCCACCAACCTCCATATACATCGTATCATCCGTCATCATTTCCACCACCTCCAAACGGACCCTAGGGATATATTTCCCTCCCCTCCCCTATCAGCGTTCCGAAAAGACCACTCCCTCCGTGACTCCCTCGTCAGGTCCACACCCCTCACCAACCCAACCTCCACTCCCGGCACCTTCCCCTGCAAGGGCAGGAAATGCAAAACTTGCGCCCACACCTCCCCCCTTACTTCCCTCCAAGGCCCCAAGGGATCCTTCCATATCCACCACAAATTCACCTGCACCTCCACACACATCATTTACTGTATTCGCTGTACCCGATGTGGCCTCCTCTATATTGGGGAGACAGGCCGCCTACTTGTGGAACGTTTCAGAGAACACCTCTGGAACACCCGGACCAACCAACCCAACCACCCCGTGGCTCAACACTTCAACTCCCCCTCCCACTCCACCAAGGACATGCAGGTCCTTGGAATCCTCCATCGCCAGACCATAGCAACACGACGGTTGGAGGAAGAGCGCCTCATCTTCCACCGGGGAACCCTCCAGCCACAAGAGATGAACTCAGATTTCTCCAGTTTCCTGATTTCCCCTCCCCCCACCTTGTCTCAGTCAAATCCCTCAAACTCAGTACCAACTTCCTCACCTGCAATCTTCTTCCTGTCCTCTCCGTCCCCAACCCCACTCCGGCCTATCACCCACACCTTGACCTCCTTCCACTATCCCATTTCCAACCACCCTCCCCCAAGCACCTCCTCCCTGCCTTTTATCTTAGCCTGCTGGCCACACTTTCCTCATTCCTGAAGAAGGGCTCATGCTCGAAACGTCGATTCTCCTGCTCTTTGGATGCTGCCTGACCTGCTGCGCTTTTCCAGCAACACATTTTCAGCTACATCTTGTCTCACCTATTTTTAATTTCTCTTCCTTCTTCCTGTCAGTTTCATCCTGTACAGCAGGAGAATGCAGAAAGAAATTGCCAACAGATTGCAAAAGTGAGACAGAGAGACGGAGTGAGTAGTTAAAATTGCTTGATGAATGGGAGTGTGAGTGCGAAGCTATGAGCAGCCTCTGGTGGCTGCAAAAGCCTACTGCACCTGGTATTCCCAGGCGGTCTCCCATCCAAGTACTAACCAGGCCTGAGTCTGCTTAGCTTCCGAGATCAGACGAGATCGGGCGTTTTCAGACTAGTATGGCCGTAGGCATTTACACCCTCCATTTATGCTTCCTTAAAGGCACACAGTACAGATACCCATTTATATTACATTCACTTTCTTTCACTTTGATCAGCAGTCAAGTGCTCAGCTTTAACACAACTTGAAATTACTCCACACTTCAACCTCATCAGGGCCCACTCACATTCATCTTCACTCTTGATGCACTTTAGAAAATCTTTCAAGAAACACACAAAATTCAGCAATCAAAATCTCATGAATGCAGTTTGTAACAATTTCAACAAGCAGTTGGAAAGGTTCCTCACAGGTCACAGGCCAAAGGCCATACATGGTCACGTGGATGGAGTGAAAGGCATACCAATAAAAGATGGCTGCCCCGATATCACCAGGATTTGCCATACCCTGAGAGTCAAGATTCCATGATACCCCTCCTGCTTTCCCTCCATCCTCCCCCTCCCACACTCCACTGTCGTTTGGGTGAACATGGTAAAATGAAGTATATGCCTCACCCATTGCGGACCCTCTGACCTGTCTGTCATGTTAAGGAGCTGGGATGAAAGCAACATAGAGTCATAGAGATGTACAGCACAAAAACAGACCCTTCGGTCCAACTTGTCGAGGCCGAACAGATATCACAACCCAATCTAGTCCTACCTACCAGCCCCCGGCCCATATCCCTCCAAACCCTTCCTATTCACATACCCATCCAAATGCCTTTTAAATGTTGCAATTGTACCAGCCTCCACCACTTCCTCAGGCAGCTCATTCTATACATGTACCACCCTCTGCGTGAAAACATTGCCCCTCAGGTCTCTTTTATATCTTTCCCCTCTCATCCTAAACCTATGCCCTCTAGCTCTGGACTCTCCCACCCCAGGGAAAAGACTTTGTCTATTTACCCTGTCTATGCCCCTCATGATTTTACAACCCTCTATAAGGTCACCCCCTCAGCCTCTGACACTCCAGGGAAAATAGCCCCAGTCTATTCAGCCCCTCCCTATAGCTCAAACCCTCCAACCCTGGCAACATTCTTGTAAATCTTTTCTGAACCCTTTCAAGTTTCACAACATCTTTCCGATAGGAAGGAAACATGTTGCATTCAAAGTCTCTCTCACTTTTGGTCCTATTGTTGGCAAAAAAATGGCCGCAGATCTATCTCATCCCATGCCCTACCGCTACTGGCACACAGCAGGTCAAGCCTGGCAGCATCTACGAGGTGGATTGGTTTCAGGCACAGGGAAAAGGGAGCAGGGGCTACAGCTCCTTTCGAGGTCCCCTGCTGTATTCATCTGCCCCTGACCCTAGCCTGCCACCCTCCTTGCCCACAGTGGCCGATACCCAAACACCCCTGGACAGAGCTTTAGTCCAACCACCAAGATGCCCTCTTCCTCGGGCACTAGCTGCAGTCCCAAGAGTAGCCACTGCTCATCGCCGGCGCTGCTGTGACTACAGGGCCTCTGACCAATCAGATTGGCCTGCAGCTCTCAGAGACGGGGCATCCTTTCAGATGGAAGCAAAAGTCTCATCCAGAGCCAGTCATACTGTACTCCCACCATCCCATTCCCTTCTCCCACCCCAACATCTGCAAGAGTACAATGGCAGGGCAGACAGGTTTTGTAATGGGCCAGGTTTTCACCTGAGGTGGAGCCAGGGAACACAGAATCCTGGAGCAACTCTGTACACTCCTTTTTTCCATTTCAATTCGTCTTTTTCCTGGACAGCTCACTAGCACCTCCCTTACGTCTACTGTCACAAAACCAGTAGGTGGTTTGTCTGACGTCCAATAACTATATGGGCAGAAATTACTTTTTAATAATCACTGTGAAGACTTAAATTTGCATTCACCATCTTCAACAGCGCAGCCTAATTGCCAACCCTATCCCTCTCCCTAGCAATGGCTTCAGATTAGGCCAAGTTGCTTTGAGGCTTCGTTTGAAATTTGACCCTAAATTGAGAGGATGACCTCAGATTTGACCCATTAGTCAGTGTGGGAGAAAAGCAAACCACTTTGCCTACCCACCACTTGCTCACAGAAACCATGTCTGTTTTTAGCCAAACACAGCCTACCCATAATGCCACTGGCACCTCAACTTGACCACACTCAGCTCAGGAACTAACAGTAAAATGAGACATTACCGTAGCAGTTTCCTGACTGAAGGAATACACCATCTAGATGATCTGCTAACTTGTTTTCTACCTCACAATACTATCACCGTTCCTGAAGCCCTGAGGGCATTCCCTGTCTCCCCATGACTTGGAGATGCTGGTGTTGGACTGGGGTGTACAAAGTTAAAAATCACACAACACCAGGTTATAGTCCAACAGGTTTAATTGGAAGCACTAGCTTTCGGAGCGACACTCCTTCATCAGGTGGTTGATGAAGGAGCAGTGCTACGAAAGTCAGTGCTTCTAATTAAACTTGTTGGACTATATCCTGGTGTTGTGTGATTTTTAACCCAGTCTCCCCAGGTACTCAATCCCCACAAAGCCCACGCAGACCAGGTGGCACCAAGATACCTGACAAGAATGAACACTACCCCAGGCAGCTATTGAAGCCAACATGCCAGCCATTAGCACTCGTTTCTGCAGATTAGTTGTTTGGGAAAATATAGTCAAGGAGAAACCAATTCTGTAAATCAAATTTCAGGCCGCATGGGGGTAGGGGATGAGTTTCTCACAGTTTAGCAATGATGTCTCAAAATTGTCCATGCAGTCATGATTTGATCTATGATCCAGCAGCTGTTTGGGTGTACCTAGGTGTTGTATTGGAATCCTTTCTATCAAATCTCTAGGTTTCTTAGCCTGGTTTTCACTCGGAAGAGAGGGGAGGCTGACAGACAGAGTGCAGAGGTATCTGAGTGCACTGCCTCCCAAGTCTGTGAAACTGCACTTTAAAAGCAAATCCAAAAGGCTGTAGGAAGAGGGGTTTTTTGATTCAGAGTTCCGCTGCCATATTCAAAGTATCCACTTCACTACTCTGAAAAGTAACAAACTTAGATAGCTAACCAGTCTGCCACACAACTTCACTTGACCTTCAAGTTGTATTAAAACTTTCTAGTACAGACAGTAATGTAGCAACTTCCATTTTCCAGTTTACACTCCAGGAAATGTGGTCCCTTACACCAATTAGTATTCAAACCAATTGAAAAAGTAAAGCCAATTCACTATTGCACACCAAAGTACAACTTATTTACTGTAATAAACAGGAAGTAAGGGAATAGTTCACTTGTCCAGTTCGTGTGGATGAACAGTGCAATCATATAGAGGTTTACAAAATTATGAGGGGCTTGGATAGGATAAATAGACAAAGTCTTTTCCCTGGAGTCGGGGAGTTCAGAACTAGAGGGCATAGTTTTAGGGTAAGAGGGGAAAAATATAACAGAGACCTAAGGGGCAACGTTTTCACGCAGAGGATGGTACGTGTATGGAATGAGCTGCCAGTCGAACTGGTGGAGGATGGTACGATTGCAATATTTAAAAGGGTTTGGAGGGATATGGGCCGGGTGCTGGCAGGTGGGACTAGATTGGGTTGAGATATCTGGTCGGCATGGATGGGTTGGACCGAAGCGTCTGTTTCCATGCTGTACATCTCTATGACTCTATGACTCTATGTCCCTCGAGGTCACCCATATACCCCAGGTCAATCTGTACACTTACTCAGCACGTATCCCAGCATGCACTGGTGTCCCAGCATGCACACTGACTGGGTTTGCCATTCTGCTTGTGGGTCCAAGTGGAGTGAGACCTCCTGAATTCAGAGATCCTGACAGACACACACTGCAACTCTTACCTTCCCCACAAGCTCACACAACATCACAAGTCAGACAGGAGGAGGCTACTCACTCTCTGATGCCACCTACCTCTGAAGGACGGGCAGTAAGACCCGCCTGTCTACAGCAACACAGATAAGACTTCCAAGAATAATATCCTTACTCACTAATGTCCTTCTTTCATCCTTAAATGTCAGGGGCTACTCCCCTCTCCAAATTCCACCTTACTATTGTTAATAGTCTGCACTCTAGAAATTTTATTTCTCTACCTTGGTCAACTTGTAGCCAAGGCACGGTGATATCAATTAGATCGAACCATTTGTGCCATTATTACGCCCATCTTTTTGTGAAGGCTTCGCCCGTTCAGAGAATAAGCCTTGATTTTTGTACCTGGCAAATACTCTTTGCACTTATCTTATTATTTGCTGCTGATGTATAATAATCATCATTACAAGGATTGAACTTGCTGTGTTTGCTGACCCATTCTTCCTGCCTTAACCATATCGATACACCGTTGTATGAACTCGACTGGTGAGTGCAGATATTGTAAAACTCCCTTCACCTGACAAGCCCTCACCACAACGTTGTAGCTTTCAGGCCCTATCCACACCACTAGTTAGACGATTGTTAGAAAAAAGGGGTACGCTGACATCGATCAGGGAAGCGTGATCATCGAAAGTGAGGCATCACTTAACAAAAACCACCGTTTGTGCTCTTCAATAAAAAAACTTGCAGCTTTGGTGTTCCTGGTGTGTTTGCTCCAATCTCAAGCAGTAATGATGTGTTTGTGTATTGGGGACGAAGCTGAAGATGTGTTGCTGGAAAAGCGCAGCAGGTCAGGCAGCATCCAAGAAGCAGGAGAATCGACGTTTCGGGGCATGAGCCCTTCTTCAAGAACCCTCCTTCAGGGGGAAGAAGTTGAACAATGAAATTGGGCAAGAGTAAGTGAGACAGTGAGACAGAGAGACGGAGTGTGCAGTTGAAAGGACGTTGCTTGATGAATGGGAGTGTGACAGTGCTAAGCTGTGAGCGGCCTCTGGTGGCTGCAAAAGCCTACTGCACCTGGTATTCCCAGGCGGTCTCCCATCCAAATACTAACCAGGCCTGAGCCTGTTTTGCTTCAGAGATCAGACAAGATCAGGGATTTTCAGACTAGTATGGCCATACACACTTAGAACCTACAGTTCTAGCTCCATATAGACACATGCTTCTGGTCCTCATTCTCCTCTGTGCTTTATAGCATTTAACTGAAGGTGCACATTTATATCGCAATAATTCTTTCCTCTTGCCCAGCACGTCAATAGGAAGGATGTTATTAAACTAGAAAGTGTCCAGAAAAAAATTACAACAATGTTGCCGGGACTGGAGGTTTGAATTATAACAATAGGGTGAATAGACTGGGACGTTTTTTCCCTGAAGCATCAAAATTGAAGGGTGACCTTACACAGATTTAAATCCTGAGGGACATGCATAAAGCGAATAGCAAGGTCTTTTTCCCTGGGTAGTGGACCCCAAACCAGAGGGCGTAGGTTTAAGGTGAGAGGTAAAAGATTTAATTGGGACCTGAGGGCCACTTTTTCACACAGAGGGTGGTACGTGTATGGAACGAGCTGCCAGAGGAAGGAGTAAAGGCAGGTACAGTCACATGATTTAAAAGGTAGGTACATGGATAGGGAAGGTTTAGATGGGTCAAATGCAGGCAAATGGAATGAGTTCTGTTTCGGAAATCTGGTCATCCTGGACAATTTGGACCAAAGGGTCTATATGACACGATGACGCCAATCCATTCTGACCAGAATGCTGTCTGCTGATCACAGAGCATGGTGTCAGAAGTGAAGCTGGCATTGAGTATTGACGAGCTGTAAAAAATACATTGCTACTGACAGAGAGACACAGGGATGTTGCGAGTTGTGGAAGTTGCAGCAGGCAACTGAAACAAACTGAAACGGAACAAAGAAACAGCCCACAGCTGAAATATTGCATGAGACAGAATGGCCCCAGCTTTTCCCCTCTCAGTTCCATGGCTACGTGAAGCAAACTGACAGCCTCCCCATGCTGAACGGCACAATGATAAACTAACAACTGATCAACTTAACTAGCCAGAGGAGGCCACACACTGCTGTACTCTTGTCACGATTGGAAAGACACCATTTCAAACTGTAATCACCATAAACTTCTCTGACAAACAGAAAACAAAGATTGGGGAAAATTCAAAAGCCTTGAAGTCACCCTTTGATACCCAGGTGAATGTAACATATCAATGATACAAGTTCAATATAGGGTGGAAAAGTGTCTACTGATCATTATATGACCACGACAACTAAGACCGCAGAATCCTATGAATTTGTGGAGTTAAAATATGATTTTATTAAAGACGGTAGGACGCGTAATTCCCTCCTATCAACATCCTGGGTGTTGCCATTGACCAGAAACAGAACTGGACTAGCCATATAAATATTGTGTTGACGAAAGCAGGTCAGAGACGAGGAATACCACAGTGAGTACCTTATCTCATGACACCCCACAGCCTGTCCACCATCTAGAAGGCACAAGTCAGGTATGTGATGGAATACTCCCCACTTGCCTGGATCAGTACAGCTCCAACAACACTCAAGAAGCTTGACACCATCCAGGACAAAGCAATCCCCACTTGATTAGCACCACTTCCACAAGCAACCACTCCCTGCACCACTAACACTCAGTAGCAGCAGTGTGTGCTATCTATATGATGCACTGCAGAAATTCACAAAAGATTCTCAGACAAACCCACAACCATTTCCATCGAGAAGGACAAGGGCTACAGATACATGGGACCACCAGTGCCTGCAAGCTCCCCTCCAAGCTTGGAAATATATGACCATGAGAGGAAGGTTAAGGCTGTATTGATGGCACCATACCCATTCTGAGAGAGCAGACTATCAGACAATAGCAAACATGGAGCTGGAGTTCCAGACCACTGGCAGCACACAAACACACTCAGCTCAGCTGGAGAAAGTCTACATCTTGTCTACATCCAGGCTTCTTCAAAGACCGCAATTTCCCCCCAGACGTGATCGACGATGCTTTCCACCGCATCTCCTCCACTTCCCGCTCCTCCGCCCTTGAGCCCCGCCCCTCCAATCGCCACCAGGACAGAACCCCACTGGTCCTCACCTACCACCCCACCAACCTCCATATACATCGTATCATCCGTCATCATTTCCGCCACCTCCAAACGGACCCCACCACTAGGGATATATTTCCCTCCCCTCCCCTATCAGCGTTCCGAAAACACCACTCCCTCCGTGACTCCCTCGACAGGTCCACACCCCCCACCAACCCAAGCTCCACTCCCGGCACCTTTCCCTGCAACCGCAACAAATGCAAAATTTGCGCCCACACCTCCCCCCTTACTTCCCTCCAAGGCCCCAAGGGATCCTTCCATATCCACCACAAATTCACCTGCACCTCCACACACATCATTTACTGCATCTGCTGCACCCGATGTGGCCTCCTCTATACTGGGGAGACAGGCTGCCTACTTGTGGAACGTTTCAGAGAACACCTCTGGGACTCTCGGACCAACTAACCCAACCACCCCGTGGCTCAACACTTCAACTCCCCCACCCTCTCCACCAAGGACATGCAGGTCCTTGGACTCCTCCATCGCCAGACCATAGCAACATGACGGTTGGAGGAAGAGCGCCTCATCTTCCGCCGAGGAACCCTCCAGCCACAAGGGATGAACTCAGATTTCTCCAGCTTCCTGATTTCCCCTCCCCCCACCTTGCCTCAGTCAAATCCCTCGAACTCAGCACCAACTTCCTAACCTGCAATCTTCTTCCTGTCCTCTCCGCCCCCAACCCCACTCCAGCCTATCACCCTCACCTTGACCTCCTTCCATCTATCGCATTTCCAACACCTCTCCCCCAAGCACCTCCTCCCTGCCTTTTATCTTAGCCTGCTGGACACACTTTCCTCATTCCTGAAGAAGGGCTCATGGTCGAAACATCGATTCTCCTGCTCCTTGGATGCTGCCTGACCTGCTGCGCTTTTCCAGGAACACATTTTCAGCTACATCTTGTCGAATCTATTCTTAATTTCTCTTCCTTCTCCCTGTCAGTTTCATCCTGTACAGCAGGAGAATGCAGAAAGAAATTGCCAACAGATTGCAAAAGTGAGACAGAGAGACGGAGTGAGTAGTTAAAAGGACGTTGCTTGATGAATGGGAGTGTGAGTGCGAAGCTGTGAGCAGCCTCTGGTGGCTGCAAAAGCCTACTGCACCTGGTATTCCCAGGCAGTCTCCCATCCAAGTACTAACCAGGCCTGAGTCTGCTTAGCTTCCGAGATCAGACGAGATCGGGCGTTTTCAGACTAGTATGGCCGTAGGCATTTACACCCTCCATTTATGCTTCCTTAAAGGCACACAGTACAGATAACCATTTATATTACATTCACTTTCTTTCACTTTGATCAGCAGTCAAGTGCTCAGCTTGAACACAACTTGAAATTACTCCACACTTCAACCTCATCAGGGCCCACTCACATTCATCTTCACTCTTGATGCACTTTAGAAAATCTTTCAAGGAACACAGAAAATTCAGCAATCAAAATCTCATGAATGCAGTTTGTAATAATTTCAACATTGGAAAGGTGCCTCACAGGTCACAAGCCAAAGGCCATACATGGTCACCTGGATGGAGTGAAAGGCATATCAATAAAAGATGGCTGCCCCGATATCACCAGGATTTGCCATACCCTGAGAGTCAAGATTCCATGATACCCCTCCTGCTTTCCCTCCATCCTCCCCCTCCCACACTCCACTGTCGTTTGGGGGAACATGGTAAAATGAAGTATATGCCTCACCCATTGCGGACCCTCTGACCTGTCTGCCATGTTAAGGAGCTGGGATGAAAGCAACATAGAGTCATAGAGATGTACAGCACAAAAACAGACCCTTCGGTCCAACTCGTCCAACCCAACCAGATATCACAACCCAATCTAGTCCTACTTGCCAGCCCATATCCCTCCAAACCCTTCCTATTCACATACCCATCCAAATGCCTTTTAAATGTTGCAATTGTACCAGCCTCCTCCACTTCCTCACGCAGCTCATTCTATACACGTACCACCCTCTGCGTGAAAACATTGCCCCTCAGGTCTCTTTTATATCTTTCCCATTCTCATCCTAAACCTATGCCCTCTAGCTCTGGACTCCCCCACCCCAGGGAAAAGACTTTGTGTATTTACCCTATCTATGCCCCTCATGATTTTACAAACCTCTATAAGGTCACCCCCTCAGCCTCTGACACTCCAGGGAAAATAGCCCCAGTCTATTCAGCCTCTCCCTCGAGCTCAAACCCTCCAACCCTGGCAACATTCTTGTAAATCTTTTCTGAACCCTTTCAAGTTTCACAACATCTTTCCGATAGGAAGGAAACATGTTGCATTCAAAGTCTCTCTCACTTTTGGTCCTATTGTTGGCAAAAAAATGGCCACAGATCTACCTCATCCCATGCCCTACCGCTACTGGCACACAGCAGGTCAAGCCTGGCAGCATTTACGAGGTGGATTGGTTTCAGGCACAGGGAAAAGGGAGCAGGGGCTACAGCTCCTTTCGAGGTCCTCTGCTGTATCCATCTGCCCCTCACCCTCGCCTGCCACCCTCCTTGCCCACAGTGGCCGATACCCAAACACCCCTGGACAGAGCTTTAGTCCAACCACCAAGATGCCCTCTTCCTCGGGCACTAGCTGCAGTCCCAAGAGTAACCACTGCACATCGCCGGCGCTGCTGTGACTACAGGGCCTCTGACCAATCAGATTGGCCTGCAGCTCTCAGAGACGGGGCATCCTCCCCAGATGGAGGCAAAAGTCTCATCCTGAGCCAGTCATACTGTACTCCCATCATCCCCTTCCCTTCTCCCACCCCAACATCTGCAAGAGTACAATGGCAGGGCAGACAGGTTTTGTAATGGGCCAGGTTTTCACCTGAGGTGGAGCCAGGGAACACAGAATCCTGGAGCAACTCTGTACACTCCTTTTTTCCACTTCAATTCATCTTTTTCCTGGACAGCTCACTAGCACCTCCCTTACGTCTACTGTCACAAAACCAGTAGGTGGTTTGTCTGACGTCCAATAACTATATGGGCAGAAATTACTTTTTAATAATCACTGTGAAGACTTAAATTTGCATTCACCATCTTCAACAGCGCAGCCTAATTGCCAACTCTATCCCTCTCCCTAGCAATGGCTTCAGATTAGGCCAAGTTGCTTTGAGGCTTCGTTTGAAATTTGACCCGAAATTGAGAGTATGACCTCAGATTTGACCCATTAGTAAGTGTGGGAGAAAAGCAAACCACTTTGCCTACCCACCACTTGCTCACAGAAACCATATCTGTTTTTAGCCAAACACAACCTACCCATAATGCCACTGGCACCTCAACTTGACCACACTCAGCTCAGGAACTCACAATAAAATGAGACATTACCGAAGCAGTTTCCTGACTGAAGGAATACACCATCTAGATGATCTGCTAACTGGTTTTCTACCTCACAATACTATCACCGCTCCTGAAGCCCTGAGGGCATTCCCTGTCTCCCCATGACTTGGAGATGCTGGTGTTGGACTGGGGTGTACAAAGTTAAAAATCACACAACACCAGGTTATAGTCCAACAGGTTTAATTGGAAGCACTAGCTTTCGGAGCGACACTCCTTCATCAGGTGCTTGATGAAGGAGCAGTGCTCCGAAAGCTAGTGCTTCTAATTAAACTTGTTGGACTATAACCTGGTGTTGTGTGATTTTTAACCCTGTCTCCCCAGGTAATCAATCCTCACAAAGCCCACGCAGACCAGGTGGCACCAAGATACCTGACAAGAATGAACACTACCCTAGGCAGCTATTGAAGCCAACATGCCAGCCATTAGCACTCGTTTCTGCAGATTAGTTGTTTGGGGAAAATATAGTCAAGGAGAAACCAATTCTGTAAATCAAATTTCAGGCCGCATGGGGGTAGGGGATGAGTTTCTCACAGTTTAGCAATGATGTCTCAATATTTCCATGCAGTCATGATTTGATCTATGATCCAGCAGCTGTTTGGGTGTACCTAGGTGTTGTAGTGGAATCCTTTCTATCAAATCTCTAGGTTTCTTAGCCTGGTTTTCACTCGGAAGAGAGGGGAGGCTGACAGACAGAGTGCAGAGGTATCTGAGTGCACTGCCTCCCAAGTCTGTGAAACTGCTCTTTAAAAGCAAATCCAAAAGGCTGTAGTAAGAGGGTTTTTTTGATTCAGAGTTCCGCTGCCATATTCAAAGTATCCACTTCACTACTCTGAAAAGTAACAAACTTAGATAGCTAACCTGTCTGCCACACAACTTCACTTGACCTTCAAGTTGTATTAAAACTTTCTAGTACATACAGTAATGTAGCAACTTCCATTTTCCAGTTTACACTCCAGGAAATGTGGTCCCTTACACCAATTAGTATCCAAACCAATTGAAAAAGTAAAGCCAATTCACTATTGCACACCAAAGTACAACTTATTTACTGTAATAAACAGGAAGTAAGGGAATAGTTCACTTGTCCAGTTCGTGTGGATGAACAGTGCAATCATATAGAGGTTTACAAAATTATGAGGGGCTTGGATAGGATAAATAGACAAAGTCTTTTCCCTGGAGTCGGGGAGTCCAGAACTAGAGGGCATAGTTTTAGGGTAAGAGGGGAAAAATATAAAAGAGACCTAAGGGGCAACGTTTTCACGCAGAGGATGGTACGTGTATGGAATGAGCTGCCAGTGGAAGTGGTGGAGGATGGTACGATTGCAACATTTAAAAGGGTTTGAAGGGATATGGGCCGGGTGCTGGCAGGTGGGACTAGATTGGGTTGAGATATCTGGTCGGCATGGATGGGTTGGACCGAAGGGTCTGTTTCCATGCTGTACATCTCCATGACTCTATGTCCCTCGAGGTCACCCATATACCCCAGGTCAATCTGTACACTTACTCAGCACGTGTACCAGCATGCACTAGTGTCCCAGCATGCACACTGACTGGGTTTGCCATTCTGCTTGTGGGTCCAAGTGGAGTGAGACCTCCTGAATTCAGAGATCCTCAAGCCTAGCTCACTCTCTGATGCCACTTACCTCTGAAGGATGGGCAGTAAGACCTGCCTGTCTACAGCAACACAGATAAGACTTCAAAGAATAATATCCTTACTCACTAATGTCCTTCTGTCATCCTTAAATGTCAGGGGCTACTCCCCTCTCCAAATTCCACCTTACTATTGTTAATAGTCTGCACTCCAGAAATTTTATTTCTCTACCTTGGTCAACTT